>NW_009224319.1:0-50262 GCF_000690835.1 Fulmarus glacialis | reverse complement strand
AAGGGAAAGGTGCAATTATTTCTTAGTAACAGATATCGAAACTGCAGTACACCAGATGTTCAGCTGATGAGGTTGCTACCTCAGTCTTGTCATATCTGCAAATCCCACTGATCTCTTTTTAAACCAAGTTATAGATACCTCTTAGTTGTTTTAATAGTTTAGCTTACCCTATATCCCACCTGACCTTAAATTTTATAGTAGTCAGTACATTTGAGTTGAATAGGTATCTTCTTTCTTTTACACACAAATCATTCTTTGCATTCAGTATATTAGACCTATCATGTAGCTGGCCAGAAGATGCTGATACCCAGAGGCATTCATCCCACTTGAGAAAATGTGCTTTTCCCCTTTTCATATTGTCATAGCACAGGATCGTCTGGTCTCAGGTTTCACTTTGGTGGAAATTCCAGCTCCTCTGGATAAAAATATGCAGTTCTGAAAAGCAATGTATATTTTATAACTGCTAAAAAGTCTAATATGTGTATTTTGCTCTTTACACAATTATAAACAATATTTAGCATAATGTAGCAAAGGTGAGGAGGTTCCAGGAAGTGCAGAAGAGGTAGTGAGATTAGAAAATGTTTCAAAAGGTGCAGCAAGAAAAATGACGTCCCATGAAGCAATAGCATGAGATATATAACATGTAATTTATTCAGTAAATATGTAGATCACCATTCGGTGGCACTCAAAATGTGCTAAACTGAGAATGAATACTGTACTTAAATTATTAGAAAACCTTAGTAAGTTTGTATGTAATGGTTCATTCAGGATTATCCCAGGCATGTGGATATTTATCATGATATTACTGCATCTGATACACTAAAGAGATGTATATGTGATTAAGCTAGGACAAACTTTAACAGCTGATACTTTATCTTTAGTGCAATAAATCAAGGGAGCCTCTCTAGCCAAGCATAAAAGTTCAGACACTATAACTTGTGCAGTAATAATACTGATGTCTCAAACTGATGACAGGTGGGGGAACAGCTATGGAAAAGCAGGAAATACCCAAAGAGATGGAAATTGTGTCAGGTTTCCAAATTTTTGCTTACAGGATTCCCCAAATCCACTGGCTACAGCAGATAAAAGAGTGTAGAAATAGATCCTGTGGTATTAATTGGCAGAGCAGGGATTACTGAATCAAATCCATCAATTGAGAAAGGATCTGCCTAAAACCGAATGAAGAAAGAAGTAAAATACCATTTCTAACGTGTTTCTCTCAGTACAAGATCTCGCTCATGGGAATATGCTGAGAGCTGCCAACATGGGAGTGATCAGCGGAGGTTGTCCAGAGGACAACCTGCTCCTAGACTCTGTTTCCCTGTGGCTCACTTGCTGGTTTTCCCCTGCTGCTGTTGAGAGTTCATGAGGATGCCCTCAGCAGGGGGAGTTGGATATAGACCATTGAAATAAAGAATAAATAAGGAATAAATAAGCAATAAGGATCGCCATGAACTTATGCCACAGCAGATTACAACATGAAAGGTGAAACTAGTTCAAGAGCTGATGTATAGAAGTAAAGAGAAAAAAGTCTTAAAAGTAACTTGGAATGCAAAATAACCAACGTCTTCTAAGAGGATATCCATATTTGCAGCAATGTAGGATTATGCATTTGGGCACCTAACATAATAGTATATTGCATTACTGAACTGTGCTATTTTCTCATGAATCTCTTAGGCAATAGCAATGCAGGTTGGATTTAAAAAAAAAAAAAAAAAGCTTCTTTCAGCCATTTTTCTTCTCAAGGCCTCATTTTCTCTCTCACGTTTTTTACAGTCTCCTCTTCCCTTGCAGTTGCTTTCAAATCAGGGACAACTTGGAGGAGGTTGCTGAAAGCAGTAAAAGTACGCAGCCAAATAAAAACTCTAAAGAGAGTGTTGTTTTGGAAAACGTTATTCTTATTGAAAGCCTCTCAGGAAGCAAAACCAGATTTCTTTAAAAAGCATTTTTGAACAAAAAAAATAAAATTACCTTTTTCTCTTGTGTTTGGCAAATTACCCTCAGGCAGTCTGCTAAACAGAAAAAGAATATTTTACTGAAAACTCAGGAGAGGAGTTGCTTGTTGGCCAATTTATCCATAAAGGTATTAGTTCTTCTGACCTTGGAGAAGAAAACTGGAAATAGACGTATGACGTCTGAGGACCATGGAAACTTAATTTGATTCATATTGTGAAAATTTATATCCAATCACAACTTTCAGCCAAGTGTCTTGCTGAGCATGATGTATGCATTAAACTGTTTTGAAAAGGGATCAAAGTGATAGGAAGTTGTTCTGATAGGCAGCTGCAGAGTCATTCCTTGTCTGCATTGCATGAGGCACAGTAATACTCTTAGGGCTCCAAGAGCTATAAAACAAGCTCTTACAGAGCACTTCCTGATAAGAATTTCTGCTACAACAACCTATTTTTCCTGGTCACGTTTATAACCAAATATTTGTGCGGTGAATGTTATTTTTCCCACTGGTCTTATATTTTTACAGTTGCAGTAGAGAAAAAAGCCAGTGGCTCAGCTGGTTAACACCTTCTGTAAATGTTATTATTGAACTTGTCCATAGTTTTTGCTCTTCTGCTCTCTGTGTTAGAACTTCAGTTGCTGTTTCGTTTTGTAAGACCTTCTCCCCCTCATGGGATAGTGTGGCTGTTGTGGTGAATATTACAGTCAAGTCCTAAGAAAAGGTTAATGAAAGCAAAGTAGGTTTGCCATAGATGCACAACCTTATCCAGCCTCGTCTTTAAACCAGTCTTTCTCACACAAGCATTGCGTGGGCAAAGATTTGCGAATGGAGACAGCAGTGTGGCTGGCAAACTCCACCTGGGCTCAACTTGCTCCTGCCTGGCTGTGCCCTGCACGCACCCCTGCCACCAACCTTGCGGAATAGAAAAGCACAAGAAATGCACACGCAGGGGTGCAGCTCCTCATCTCTTTGCTCCTCTTTTTCCTTCAGGTTGCAGAGAAATCCCAGGTCTTTATTACTGTTGTTCCACGGTCCAATGTGGCTTCTTTGCATCTCATCAACATTCTGATGCTGCTCTGCTTTTTGCTACAGGATTAAATAAATCCAGACAGTATTCAACACTATTCTGATAAAACTAGAGGCAGAACCCAGGTTCTAGTGTGGCAGGTTTGAGCTAACTATTCTTTCCAAATGAAAGCACCAAAAGTCCATGCTTATTTCTTTTGTCTTGTACTCACTGAACAACAGTCTTCTCTGCAAACTTCCCTGGTTCCCAGCTGATCAGCAAATTGCCCTGCAGGCACTACTTTAGAGAGCACGTCCTGAGACAGTGGCCTGTGCAGAGGGATGGGTTTCCCCTGAGCTCAGCTGCAGAGCTACCTGCGGCTGCAGACAGTGTGGGCTCCCCCTGTTTGGATCAGGGCAGCAATAAGCAGCAGCAGTCCAGAGAGAGAGAGAAAGTCACAGTTCAGGACACTTACGAGGCAAGAGACCCTTGCTTCTTATATAAACTTCTTATGCTAGTAAAAAGGCAGGAACTAAACACCTGAGGTTTATATTCCAGGGGGTTCTCAGCAAAGATTTGCCCTGTGCAGTGAAGCAAAGCTGCCATCTGAGGGATCCTTCTCAAGACCTCGGTCAGGAGAAGGAAGCCTGAGGAGGGACTACGCTGGACAGAGGAGCAAGCTGAGGCGAAGCTTCAGCACCCATCACACCTTAAGCGCTCTTGGCCGTTTAGGTTGCTTCAGGCTCCAAAACCAGTCCTGGCTTAAGGTGGTACTCAGGTGGCTTAATCTGTATCAGCATTCATCTCATGTCTGGCATGGCATGGCATAGCATCTTGCCCCAAGACCTGTGGTCATTGTTTGGGGATGCGTCACAAATCTGCCTGGTACCAACACACTGATCACAAAGAAGAAAGGCTAATGTATTTTTGAACATAGTGCCAAATGGGAATCAGAGGAAAGGTGGCCTCTTGCTCTCACTCCTGCCCGTAGACAGTGCTGTGATACAGGAATGGTCCACATGTTGTGTGGCAGAGATCAGGGAGGAGGAAATAAAGCTCCTCCCCCATGTATGTGAATCATTCTCTTCCCCAGCTCACTGGTGACAATATTGTTCCATTTTGGTACCTTCCTTCATGAAGGTACCCCAATAACTCATGAACAGAATAACCCCAGCAGTCAGCTCCTGTGCTCCCAAACAGCCAGCCTTCCTTGCCTTCATCAAAAAACTTGTACTTTCTGAATCTGTTAGGTTGGTACAGAGGTAGAGAGAGATACTGGCATATTTAGGGATTTTGTAGTTTCAGGTGGGGAAAAATTTGAAGTAACTGGTGGGGATGGGGAGTTCCCAGCCATGATGCAAGGACTGATCCTTCTGAGAGAGAAGATAACTGAGTGTGATGAAAACACTGTGTTGGTTTTCTGTAAACAATCCCAAAGGATAAAAATTATTTACCCTAGAAAATATCTGAAAATTGAAGTTGTTCTTCCAGAGGAAGTTAGCCATATGGCATTGTTCTTGTGAAAATACCTTAAAAATAATGTAATGAACAGGAATTTTACTTGAAGAAGACTACAGACTTGAACATAATATTGGTTTGCCCCTCCACTAAAGAAATGTAGATGAGATTTAAAAGCCACAGTAATTTATGAGCTATACTTAGAACCCATAAAGAGACATCTCGGATTCAGAATTGTTTCATTCCTGATGTGATTTAGAAGATTAAACTGTCATATTTTAGCAGAGATAGATGGCCATCATTGCTATAATTAATCATGTACAATAAATTCTATTATTTAGAAGCTATTTCATATAAAAGTTGAAAATATTTTTTATATAAAGTAAAATGAAGTAGATTAGTTAAGCCTTATAATTACGTTTTGTAGATATATGTTGATTTGTTTCATATGCAGAGGCTATTTACTTTACAAAATAATCCAATATGCTGAATGCATACTGCAAAACAATACAGTAATGGAGTGTTTTCTAATGACTTCAATTTAAGAACAGCCTGCCTAATAGCTGAGATAAGATGTTACTAAAACAGTGTGCTAATGATTTGAAAATTACTACCAAAATTGTGTTCAGTCTACGACGGGTTGCAAACATAATTGTGTTAATAAATATCCAAGTCAGCCCTGATTTTCAAGCTCATATCATGATTACTATGAGTTTTAGAAATCAGATGGGGCTAAATCATGCTGTTGTGCTCACATGAATAGCCTCTTTGGTGGCACCGCTCATTTGAGTAAAGGGAGCAAGCACACTCTTGCTAGACAGGAATGCATTAAACATTCATAACGGACTGGTCAAAATTGCTTAACTGTGCATGTTGCTTGAAATTCTCTTTCCTGAAATTTAGTCTATATACTATCCTGAATATAAGTTTGTATGTAGGTATATAGAATTTTAAAATGCAGCTAAGATAGGATTCCATTCCTATCTATAACTAACTGTAAAACATTGTGCGTGTACCAGTGTCACTACCACCTTTTTATATGTCACTTAAGTGTTCAAAGTGCTCATCGAGGACAAGGGAGACCTGAGTTCAGTTTTCTTCTCTGCCTGCATAGCACTAAAATTGAATCTTCCAGCTTCTAAGAAAATGCTCTACAAAGTACAATGTATTCCAGAGGGTCAACGGTAGCTCCTCATGGAAGGGATTGTGTGTCAGTTTGTCCAATGGCTCAGAGCATCTCTTTGGTTTCTGGGCTCTAATATGGGCTGCTTATGTAGTTTACCTTAAATAGGAAGAGAATAAAATAGATTAAATAGATCTGGGCACAGAAACTGAACCATAATTCATTGTTTTCAGTGAGCCAGCTTCAGCATGGTACCAGCCCAGAGGAACCTTCAATTTGGCAATTAGCCTGTGAGAAGAGAGCTGTGTCTTTGTGCCCTCTGACGAGGTACAAGCATGAGATGGGGTTAGAGCTGGATTGTCTTAGCAATACTGAGATGTCTCTGGGAGTTGCCCCAGGCAAAATTGTGCAATCCCAAACCAGATGTTTGGGTAGCTATAGTACTATTTCACAGCTAGATCAACAGTTTATAAATCAGAATTTGGGGTTTATGTGTGAAAATCTCCGTGGTTTGTGGCCCAAAGCTTTTGCACAACCTCCTATTTCAGTGCTGATAAAATTTCAACCTGTGTTCTTAAAAAAAAAGCAGGGGTGAATTGTTTTTTTTTTTTCATTCAGAAACAGAATGAAAACCTGTGCTCAGCTACTTGTAAGGTGCAACACTTGAAAAGTGTTAGTCTAAAACTGAAGATGTGAAAAACAGTTTGTCCTCCAGTTTTCCGACAAGGCAGGGATTGTGTGTTCCTTCTGCTCGCCCCTGCAAGGTGAGGCAGCGAACCAGCTAACCTACGGCTGCGTCAACCCCCTTGCTGAAAAGTGGTGGCTGAGGCTGCCTCCTAAGGTGCTTGATTAGGGTAAGTGCTTCACGAGCATGCAGTCAGTGGTGTGTGCTGGCATAGCCTCGGAGGTGAGCTGGGAGGATGCCAAGGAAGGCAGATGTGGCTTTAGAGGAGCAGGTGAAGGGGCAGCACCATGGTGTAGCTGCCTTGGTGGTGCAAATTCCCTACTACTGACCAGAGGAGAGTTAAGAGGCTCCTGGCAGGCTCGGAGCCGTGCAGCTGCAAGCTGTGAGGAGCAGTAGTAAAAGGCTGTATTCAGCTGTAGGTCAGGGAGAGAAAAGCAAGGCTAAGCAAGGAACATGGGAGGCTTAATTCACTTGGCTGCTTCCCTTCCCATTGCAGCTGTTCTACTTCAGGTTATTTACCAGGCCTGAATTCTTTCTTTATTCATCATTGTTGACTGTAGTTAGCTTGCTTTGGTGTTGAAAGGAGCTAAGAGTCAATTTTGTGTCTGGGAGCTTCAGAAAGTCTTAAGTGTGGTAGGTGGCTGCAACCCCTACCGCTCACAGCTAATGAGGTAAGGCAGACAGCTGCTGGCCTCCGATCCGGCGTGGGCCCACGGAAACGCTCCAAACAGCCAAACAAAAGCAAAAGGGAAGGGAGGGAACCACGTCTGCGGGGGTTTGCAGGGCATCTGCAGCTACGGCACTGTTCGCTCTGCCTCTCTGCTTGCTCTTGAACTGCCCCTGTGCTCTCAGGGCAGGGGTGTTGCCGTATTAGGTGTTCACTAACACCTAATGCAGGTGAACGATCTTCAGGTGCTTCAAGGTATTGGGAAGGTAAGTGTAATGAGCAGTGAGTGAAACGCTGGGCTGCAGTGATGGTACCATGTCAGACCTCCAGCTAGTGCTCGTGGTGTCTGGCATTGCTCACTACCTGCTTGTTTTCTAGGTTATATCTTGCCTCTGCTCACAAGTGCTTGTGCTAATGCAACGGTGGTTTACTGACGTATACTTTACAGCATCGTTTACCTCACCTCTGCTTCTAGACCCCAATCTGTTGGATTTAGCCTAGGGAGTTCACTTTGCTGTTCACCTCCATGACTCCTCTGCCTTGCATCTTAGTCAATTATCTGTAGACAAAGCCACACTTGATGCCTTATCAACTAGAAAGACTGAATTAATCAGCTTTGTTAGGCAAAGGTTATAGCAAGGGGGTGACCATCCTATCCATCTGTTCACTCATCTCCTGAAGAGTAACCACAACAGAACTCTTAAAAATCCTATTAATGGATTATAGGTCAATAGCCTAGACGCTCCGATAGCACTGCAAGGAACTATGGACAAAATGTCTGGGATTAATGGATTTTCTGAAGACTTTTATAAGGTCTTTTATAGATGTCTCCCTCTCAAATGCTAATATGTTCTGCAAGTAGAAAGAAAATGGCTTTTTACCACTGTAGTCCCTTGATGTGGCTAGGCAAAGCAGGGAGGTACCTTAAACTATGTAAAATGCATTGACTTGATCAATTCATATGTAAAGCTCAAGGAGAAAACTTTGGCCTTTTGCCTTCAGAAGTAATCATCCAAGTCACAGAATTATCTCATCTTGACGCATGAGGAGTCTCATGCATCGAAATTCAAAAGTTCACCCAATTTACTACTGGTGATCAAATTGGCAAAATGTACTGGGGAAGCATCAGACAATTCACTGTGCAGCATACCTTGCTGAGGCGAATCCAATCTCCCTCTAATTCTGTCTTTTAGAAAAGTGTTATACCAGTAGGCTAAGAAATTCTGTCAACTTCTTTATCCCTTAATTACGGAAACTTTCTTTCATTCGGAGGTGTATTGTAACCTATTCAAATGGTAGGGCTTTAAATACCGTGTTTGTGCTTAGTTTGCAGTAAGCATGGCTGTGCGACAGGGTGACCATTTATCTCTGTTCTTTTTTGCCTTGACAGCTAGACTTGACATCTCGAATTGCTGCAGCGTACACTCACATCCAGAATAGTGCACAAAGGGTGCAGAACTGTTTATCGAATCTTTTGTCCCCTATGTCCATTAATGCGCAACACTGAAGAAAACTAAATGATTAAATATGGGAAATTGAAGATTTATGCCATTGCTGAGAATTTTCTGCTATTATCTCCAGTCCTAAAATATAATTGAAGTTTTGCACCTTTCCCCATTATTGTTCTGCAAGAAGGAAAAGATCTTCAAGGTCTGAGGATAATTGAGACTTGGTCCCAAATAAATACACAATCCACATATTTTCTGGAAGAATCAGTAATTACAGGTGTTTAAATTATTATATTTATGCACCAGAAATAATAACATGGGTTTTTTCTGTCTAGATTTTTTTTTTGTTTTGGGGAGTTTGAAGACTTCTGATTACAAGCAGAGAAAATTTGGCTGTTCACTAGGTCTGCTAGTTTCCTGAGCCCTCTTTGCACTTCTTCCAGGCTCGCAGAAAAGGATCCGGTATCATGTCACACTCTTCAGTATCTCAGATTGAAAGTCTGGGCTCTTACAGAGAAATTTTATCTTGTTCTTGCTGAGGAATATCCCAGAGAACGGTGATGTTAAGATCCCCTCCTCTCACAGCGCTTGGGCTCTACAAGGAGCTAGTCTGCCCAGGTTGCTGAGGTTTCTTTCCCCACCTGCAGAAAAAAAAAAACCCCAACTTTACAGACCAACCCTCTCCCCATCCCTCAAAAGCAGAGGGTTCAAGAGGAGCCTGGGAAGCTGGCCAGGGAAAGCCAGCTCCTCTTCCTCACCCTTCCTAAACCAAGGCTGGGCTAGTGGAGAGCCCTGAAGAGAGAGCGTCGGAGAGCTGATCTTTTTATTTTCAGGAGCAAGCCTGAAAAAAGTCAGCAAGCGAAGCTGGAATCAGGCTGAGAAAGTGGGGATGCCTGTCTGAAGTGGCAAAGGTCCTTCTCGAGAGCAGCAGCGGTTCCAGCAAAACCAGGGCAGCGACCGTCTCTCAGCACCACGCTCCCGGGGTGCTACTGGAGGTGTCTGACCCAGGAACCGACTAAGACTGCTGAGATTTATCTCTGAGGTGTGAAAAGCTCTCAGCATGAGCTCATCGGGCTGCGCATCGGGCACGGTTCAAACAAGGAGCTGTACAGTGCTGGCAGGTTGTGCTTACTTATCGCCCTAGCTTAAATGGCTGCCCAGCCAGATAGGCACTTAATTCTTTTTATGTCACACGTTACTTTAAAAAAAAAAAAAAAAAATTCAACTTGCGAACATTTGGACATCTTTATGAAGGTCAAGATTTGCACACGAATTGTCTCTGAATATCACAAATTCTTTCCTGCCTTCTCATTTCTGGGAAAGCAGATGTAAATCCTAAGGGATGAACAATACAGGTATTGTCCGAACAGCTCTGCATAAATCTTCCTTGACCAATTCCCTAAAAGTTGTGTCAGCAAGATGTTTTGTTTTGTCAAGGTTTTGGGGTTTTTTTTTATTTTTATCTGAACCCACTGATCTGAATTGATGTTTCTTTTTTTGCTGCTTTTACATCTTTGCTGTCGTCTGTCACACATTTCTTCTGGAAGCGTATGAGTAACAGTTTGGCTAGAGAGTAAGATGAAAAGAAAAACCTGCTTGTAAAGAAAGATAATTGACACAGCAAGAGTTCAGGCCAAATGCCTTCCACAAACAGTCCTGCTGTAGTCAGTGTGACTAGTTGTGTGAATAAGGCAAACAGGATTTGGCTCTTGCTGCAGTCCCAGCCACCTTTTATCATTGGAGAGAGAGAAAAACACCATAAAATTAAATAGGTATCATCCTCCCCGCATTCCTAGTGTAACTATTTTAACTGGAATGCCTCATAAACAGATAAAGGCACTCCTGAGCTTTGGGATGATCATTTTTTAAATGACCATTTAGGGCTGGATTATGGTTTTACATTTTCACCTTGGAGCTTTTAAGGGCTGTTTGGGACATTAAGCGCTAACCTATCAAAGCCTAAACTGAAAGGCAATGTTGCTTGTGGTCATAGAGCCCAGCGAAATAATATAGTTTTGCTGGTGTTAATAGGTAAATACTTTCATTTGTGGAAGGAAAATGGTGATTCAAGAACGTTTGATGCCTCTAAAAGTCTCACAGCAGCTGGATATTTTACATTGGTTTCTATAATATTCTTATGATAACATTCCTATCCCGCAGGGGTCTGCTTGAATATCAGAGCACTCATCTTTTTTAAGTTTTGCATAATGTGAGATATTAAAATTAAGGCTGGTGTTTACTGTTCAGTTCTTACACGCGTATTCCACATTCACAGCTAGATATTATTTCCCTTGGAAATGCTTTCTGTCCCTGCCCGTTACTGAATGCAATCAGATAGCTTTGCATGGGCCAGCATACCAATTAAGTACCACGCCTGGGATGTGCGCTGTTTCCTCCACCAGAAGCTCAATGGTTCATCGGCAACCGAGCCGTGTATATTGATAAGGAGAAAGCCTGACTCCACAACGGAGGCAGAATCTATTTCTTGAAAATGCTTCCAGCAGGCTGTTTGAGAAGGGAAGGGGAAAGGGGGCAGGCAACACATGAAATGGCTAGAAAAACGAAACAGGAGGAAAGATTAATGGAAGCGGGATCAGAAAGATATTCAATTAGAACTTGCAGGCCTGGTCACATTACTCTGTGTTACTGTACATCTTGTCATTATCCAAATCTGTTGCTAAACTGTTGGCATTTGTCTTCATTATGTGGTAAAATGGTATAATGAATAGGTTACAAATATGACGGAGGAAATGCCCTGGAATTATCACAATGCCTGAGAATGAAAAATGCCTTAATTTAAATTATTGGTGTGAGGCATCTGCCAAGTGCACAGACAGATGTGAAGAGTGGAACGTGATTTTGTTTCTGTCTTCAAAGTTTCTGTTCCACTTGAAAGGGGTTTTCAGGCTGAATCCTTCCCTGAAAGCCAATGTCAGGGATGCGATACAACAGAGAGCAGAATTCGACATATTTCTTCTGTGAGGAATGACACAGACTGATATCTTAGGTCCAGTTTTGGAGCATTCTGCAAGCAGCACTACCCCACATTTCAGGTGGAGAGCTGGTTAGTGTGTAGATTATGACTTCTAACAATGAAATGAAATATGATGGGGGAAAAAAGCTACTATCTCAGCCTAGTTAATTAGACATAATTTAGTCTTCAAAAATTGCACTGATCCATACAGATGTTACCTTTTAAGCTCAATTTTACATTTGACTGATTATTATCTTCTAGAAAGACATTTTCAGGGTATTTAAACCTAACATTTGGCCTACTTTAAAACTGTCAGACTGAAAATCAGTACCACTACATAATAAAGAATTTTATATTAGGATCAGGATATGAATGAATATTTTACTAAAAGTTCAAATAAAATCTTAAGTAATATTAAAGTACTATTTCAGTAGCCATCTGGAGGATACCCCTCCCCTTCCTAGGTGTGTATTAACTTTAACAGAGCTTCCTAAGGACTGCAAGGACTCCCCACCCAGTCTCAAGTCCAAGCTTCGCAACTCATTAGGAAGTACGTGTCCTAAAAATAATGCGTACCTTGTAGAAGGAGAATGAGAAGTCACACGGTCATCCAGCAAGGATGCAAACCTGGAGCTGGAGGAAGTTTGACAGCTCAGTCCTCTGCTAGAGATTCTTTGTGTGATCTTCAGCAGGTCTTGGTAGGTGCCTGGGCTTCATTTCTCCGTCTGAAAAATGGGCATAAGGAGGGATGGAGGAAGGAAGGCTGAAAGGGATGTCCTAGCAGGAAGTCCTCTGACTAAACTGAAGTTTGTGGGACACTCAACAGTTACAGCAGTGAGTTTGATGGCAGCAACCTATTCAATTCTTTCCTTCAGCTTTTGAAGACTGTCACTCACTGCTGCGGTTCATGGCACTGGACGCAGATAGAGCAATACATGAGAAGATGTTTTCTACCTCGTGTGTGAAAAGTGAAGCACTCTGGTGGAGGTTCGTACAGACGTTCTTACTAACTTCTTTATCTTGTGTTGGTATCTTTAGCTTCATTTACATGTGTTACTTTGACATCAGATCAAATACTTGGATGAGATTTCACTTCTATATGAGCATCATTTTATATTGTGTTAGATTTAATGATATACAGCGATCTTTGCTTCACTGTGAATAATAGCTATATTTTAAATGCGTAATATGCTGAAGTTGATAGGATTGTATCTATCATTCAGAGGATAATTCTAGTCTTAAACTTCATAAATGCTGTTAGACTCTTCATGGTAATGTTTCACTGTTAAATTGCACATTTAGAAGCAGATGGCTCAGAAAATTGATAAGATGATACCAAATCTCTCACCTCTCAGTCATTGTTGGGTTGAATCCAGCCCTGGTTCAGAGTAACCAAAAGTTGCTACCGTCTGACAGCTGTTTTGTGACTTAGATGTTTCCAAGTGGACAGGTGTCCACAACAGAAAAAAAAAAATATCACCTGCACAAATAGAGGGTTACAGCAGAGGAGAGTTTATGGGTACTGAAAACAGAGTAACTTCTCTGATCGTTGGATATTTCTCTACACCTCTACACCTCTTTCTGGAGATGCCTAAAATGTCTAAATTCTGCTGTACTGCTTCACTGATTCACTGCTTTGGTGCATCAGTGCCTGTCAGTAAGCTTGTGTAACTTCTTTCATGAGTTATAAATTCACCTAAATGCGCGTAAGATTAAATGCTGTAATCTTTTTCCTCCCTTTGAAATAAAGCTCTGATCTTTACCGCTTACAAGCTAGCTCCCTGATAAACAAACAGTTCATTACAGAACCTGTATAACGGCAACAGTGTAGAAAAATATTTATAATGATAGGGAGATGCCAGGACTAAAGAAGCAAGATGATCTCCGTGTTTTTTTAATCATTATTTCTTAGCATAGCCTGACTGGTACAAAAGGGAAAGAAGAGTCCCCATTCTGCAGATAGGGCCAGAGGGGACAATCTATCATTGATAGGAATTAGATGTGTATTTACAAGAAGGATGCATGGTATGAGATCTAAAACAGTGATTCTGACTACTTATCATTAATGCCAGGGGGAAACTTGATGCAGTGATTCATGTGGTAGCCTGAAACATGGGAGGCCCACGTCCTTTTGCTGCTTTTGCCCAGAGAGTCTTTTTGTGTGTCTTTGAACTAATCCCTGTGCTTTAGTTTCCTTAATGTAGAAGAGGGAGGATATCACTTCTGTTCCTAAACGCAGCAGCATGAGTTAAGTTTATTCAGGTCTGCATGCAAGTGCCTCGCAGTGATGGCCCCAGTAGGAGCTCTGGTTCAACAGACAGAGCTCCCATTAGACCTCTTAGGAAAGAGAAGATTAGCGAGTCTGGTTGCGTTTGCTTTGCATTAGTATTTTTATTTCTTCTCTTTCTCACACATCCGTGTTGATCCTGCACAGCGTGGCGATGGTGTTCTCAACCTGCAGGCACAACCAGCTGTGACTGCCATAGGGAGCACTGCCCGGTTTGGCCAGAAATGCCCCAGCCGGAGCTGGGGCTGCCAGTTCCCTCTAGGGAGGAGCCAGGAGCAGGGATGTGTCCCTTCAGGAGCAGGGATGTGTCCCTTGGTGCCTGGTGCTGCCCCTCTGCCGCCTGGAGCCAGAGGCACGCAGCTGCCTGGCGTAGCCAGCAGGCAAGTTACCGCTGCTGAGATGAGGGTGGCTGCGGGCAACAGCAGCCTGATCTGCAAGTTCAACACAGTGTCCCCTCTCAGAGGCAAAGCATGACTTTTGTACTGGTCGCTACCGGTGGAGTGAGTATCAAAATGGTAAATGTGGTACGAAGGAAAAAGTTGCGCCCTTCCCAACCATTTGAGAATAATTATATACCAATTAATTGAGAAAAATTGCATCTGACGCTGTCAGTGTTCTGAAGTGTCACATATTAGACCCCAAAAAGTAAATGAGACACATACTCATTTTAATTAAAATGTTATCAAGAGGTGCTGTTGACCAAGAAGCCCATTAACAATAATCTGCTTTAGTAACAAGTGAGCGAGTCAATTTATTGAACTGAACTAAAAAGCCAACCCGGTAACAACTGCCCACTGAGCAAGTATTTGATCTTTCAGCTTTCTCTGATTAGCAGAGGGAGGCATTCCCTGAATATTACAGACTTTTGTCTTCTTCCTCACTACCTTGTGGTAACTTGTAGAAACTGTCTCCATGGTGCAATCAGCATTTGCTCATCAAACTTAAAAGGGAGCTTTGCTAGCAAGATCCAACTTGAAAGAAAACATTTATAGCGAGATCAGTTGCCGGGTATCATTATTTTCTTTTGTGCCTCAGCTGTTAAAATCTTTGTACAGGATGGACTGTTTTCCTAGGAGATCTGGCTGTTTCACACACAGAGGCTAGTGCACAAGATTTGGGGGTTGCAATAGAGGCTACTTGCAATGAAAAAATGACACGGTTGCACAAATTTACTTTTTAAAGTTAAATTCATTAATTTCACTCTTTTGGATTGATTACTGTGTGCTAACGACCATTCAACTGGCCAGAGATGTCCTGACAAGTATTCTGCCTTTATAGGAGGTCTCAATACGGGCATAAAGCTGGCAAAGATGACCTAGTTACTCTTGTACCTGGAGCACTGGGAGGTTTGATGAGCTACGCTTTGCTCTGCTGTCAGCATCAGAAAGCAAAACAGCCCTGCTGCAGCCCTAACCTCTGCCCGGGCCATTCTGGGGAGCCACACCTGGCCACTCCCTTGGCCTCTCCTTGCGCTGCCTGTACAATGGTGCCGATGGTCATTTAGCCCAAGAAAATTTACAAAATCCCTTCTCACCTTCCTTTTGCTATTGGTTGGTGAAAAAGGCCAAACCCTTTGCTATGTGGGCAATAGGCATGGAAATGCCCCATCATTCCAGAAACGGACATTATTAAAGAATAAATTCATATAGCATCACACAAATAAAACAAAGTGGACTTACTCCTATACGTCCAAATGCCAGTACCAATGACAGCGGGTTAGTTCTCTTTTCAGCTTTGGATTCTTCCTGAATCCATCAGCAAGCAAGATGCATCGGTTTTCTTGGATGCGGGATAGCATACCAGGCCCAGAAGCCCTCCAGATGTCTTTCTAAAAGCTCAGTTTTAATGGTTGTGATCCAGGAAGAAAGAATTTTTATAGCGATTCTGCCAACTTCTGTCTGACAGAACATTTTAGGTGGGAAATGGAATCCTGTCAAAAAGGCACTGATGCCTTTTAAGTCCTACTGTGGACAATAGACACATCTGTCACTTACTGTTCAGGGGGCATGCCATGTTGAGTAAAACTGAAAGTCAATGAGATTTAGTGTACTTCAGTCATTTTGAAAACAATATCCAGCAACTACTGGTCCAGAAGTTCATCCATGAGTGTATTTAGGGTAGAAAGAACAGCAGCTGCTACTGAAAGGGAAAAGATTGAGGCTAAAAGTGATTTTAAGGTTTCTTAATTTTTCACATTGAGTTGGTCAACATTCTTTTTAGAAATCTAGACATCTATGAAGATAAACTTCATTATATTTATATCATCTACTCTGCAAATAGAATCTGAAGGATTCTTCTTGCATTTTATTGTGAAACATTTTTGAAGATTTGGCAGGAAATAAAGAAGTGAAAAACTAAAGGAATGACTACACAGAACTTTAGAATATCTTTTAAAAAATGAACTTCAGCGCAGAATTTTCTTATCTTTTGACAATTTAAAAGTACTTGTATTGGTACTAGAACATTTGCAATTATTTCCAGTAGAGGTATTGCAGTGAGTAGACAGTGGAACTCTCAAAAGAATTAATATAATGTAATCCCATTATGTCTGATCTGCAGTCCATCAACAGGGAAGATTCTTGGCTCTGCAAGACTATTTTCCCAGCTAAGTGTAAACGTACCTTTAAATGTTAAATGCTATGATAAAATAGCATCTAGAAATCTGTGTTACTTTCTCCACCCACTCTCCTATTTTGTGAGACACTAGTGACTTTTCACTTGTATGCACTGAAGTCTTTTGAAGGTCCTTTAAAAAAAAATGTTATGTTTTAGTGGTTTGTAAGCTGATGTGTTTCATTTTATTTTGGAAGTTGTGTTTCTTGGTGTCGCTTTCCTGGCTATCCTGATCCCAAGACCAGTGGCCTGTTCATTTCCCAAATACATGCATTTTATTTTTAGGACCAACAGGTGGTTTCTCGCAGAGGGTGCTGGAAGGACAGCAGCCCAGCGGGCTGTCAGCTCTTCTTCAGCTTGTGGCGATGGGGATCCAGCCTAGAGCTAAACCCCTTTAGCTTCACCAGAATAAGCAATAGACATGAGCACCCAGCAGTCCTGTCACAGGCTGATCTCTGGTGCCGCGGTGCCTCCTTACCCAGCCTACATGGTGGTAAGTGGGAGAGTGAGACAATTTGACTTACAGTCTGTGGTCCCAGTGGTCACTCCCGGCACAGGCCAAGAGTTGGTTTGAACATGTTGCAGGTGGTGTTTTCCTCCTACCCTCAAGAAAAGATTGCCTGCTTAAGCCTGCCTGGTTATCATTTGCAAATGATGAGCAGAAGTAGAATCACTGAGGATCCAGACCATTTATTTAATTTTTCTGAATTTTTGTGTGATGATTCAGCTAGCATTTAGCAAAAACTCATAGGAATTAATTAGGCCTGTTGCTGATAATCAATGGCTGGCAACAAGTTATGTAAACCCTGCAAAATATACTGGACATGGGAGAAGTTACAGCCTATGATAGATTTAGCATCTAAGGGCTGGATTTTTAAAACTTAGTCATTACTTAGTGTTGTAAGAGTAGGGAACTTGGGTGGATCAGCCAGTCATTCAGGATATAAGTACTACTGATAGTAAAAACACAAATAGACTTCAAGGTCCAGACAAGGGTTCTGCCTTTAGAGGATCTTCTATTCCTTTCTATTTGTAGCATAATGTACTTTTAATAACATTAATCAGTGTGTTTGGACTTTACAGGAATTTTTCTTTCTTAAAACATAAAATAATAATAAGCCATCCTAATTAAATAGCAGGGCCATAATCAAATGTTGTTTTCTGCCAAGAATCTCTTTAAGAGGAATGCACCTCTGGATTATTTTTTTTTTTTATGGATGAGAAAGCAAACTTCAGAGGATAAACAGTCTTCAAAATTGTCTTATCGCAGTGAAGCCCTTAAGTGTGTGTGGAGGGGGAAATGAGACCTTTGAGAATGAGGACTAACAATAATCAGACACTGGTTTACTGGAAGGACTTTGAAGATGATCGCTCTTGTCCCTGTCCCCAGGTACAACGTCTCTGTGCTAGCAATGCGATTCTCCGTCTCAGTCCTGAGCACTGATTACAGTAAAGTGGCTCTGGTCATGCACCTGTTTGCACTGTGGTAGCATGTGGCCTGGTCACATGAAATGGTTTTTGTGTAACTCATAAAGGTGACCAGGCATAGAAAAATAGAAAAACATTCTCTTCATAACTTTTTTTTTTTTTAAATGCATGAAAAATTTAGGGTCTCAGCAAGGAGAGTTAATCTGTACGTGTTCATTGGAGCCAGGTATAGCTTTCCAGATCCTCTCTGGGGAACTAGACACCCACTAAACTGTACTGAATAAAAACATCCAATACACATTGACTGTTTTTATTACAGTAAGTTCCGTATTACCATGAAAACAACACCCAAAATGATAGTAAATATAAAATTGTCAACATTTTCCATCATTCATACAGGCTGTGGCAAGAAAATATGGATTATAACCATTATGAACTGAAAACAACATTACCAAAATAACTGGAATTTACTCATTAACTGCAAGAGTGCAGCTATTACTGTCTACTATGATGAGTGTAGCTGGAGGTATAGACATGCTTTGAATGCACAAAACAGCTTCAAGATTGGGCATCTTGCAAACATACTTCTGAAAAATGCTTCTCTTTGTCTTGGTTTCTCTAGTAATGCTAAAATACTTAGTTAGGGTCAAGCCAAATATTATTCCCTCTTTACTGCTAGCCCTTTTTCCAAATATCTCATTTTCTTCATACTTGTGGGGTTTTTTTTGTGGCTTCCTCACACTCCTTGTCTTGGGGCTAGTGGAAGATGACATACCACTTGGTCATAACGCCACCATTTTCTTATATGCATTCACAGCCTGGGTTGCCAGCTACCGAATCTGCAAGTGGGCCAGTAGACATTTTTTTTTTCCCTTCTCTGTTTCTTCAAATCAAGGCTTATTTACAATCGTGGGCAAGTATCTATGCTGACCACCTGCAAACCTTTGGCAGACATCTGGTGTGAATAAATAATCTCAGCCTAGTGCCAGCCTTCAGTTTCCCATTTGCACTTGTCTGCTGTACTTTTGAAGATGGAATTGGGAATAGCTTTTCATGGCGCACTGAAGCAACTGCTCTCATTGCTTCAAACTACTCGGGAATGGGCACTTGAGTTTCTGTTTATAAATGCTCCAAACTTTAACTTTCCAAATTTCATGTGCTCTGGCTGACTGAAGGGTTCCTTTTCAGGAAGATGTACTGGTTTAGCCCGTCCCTTTCAGAAGAACTCATTTCTTTTGGCAAAAGTACATTTTAGGAAAAAAGAAAATAGATTCTTAACTGGACGTGACAACAGATGGGTAAATGCTGGTTTCTACCTACCTGCGAGAACAATCATGAAACTTAACAGTAAAAAGTGAACATTAACATGTTTCATTTTGACACAGAGCACGGGAGTCAAACCGTGACCTGGAGGTTCAGTAAAAACCAAAGAAAACTTATCTGTGCAGCAGAAACATTTTCTAATATTTCTCAAACATTATGAATGAAAAAAAAAAAAACAACTTTTCCCCTTATAACAGAATGTATTATATTTATTTGATAGAGCAATTAGCACAATTTAACTCATTTTCTCTTTTATGAGTAAAAATATTGACTCATAAAACCTTTGACTATGTTCTTTAATAAATAGTTTTTTGTTGAATTTGACATTATCTGTCACCAAGGCTAAGTAAGGGAAACACTGCCTACTGGTAATACAATGGAAAGCTTTAATCTAAAATCAATATTGTTTTAAAGACAATTTGCTCTAATTAGATTGAGATGGTAACATGACTGATCTCTCAAGAACTAAATTAGCCTTCTGCATATATGCAGAAGTTTGGTAAATGTCTCATTAAAAATGGGAACTCACCTCAGATCAGGCAATTCAAGTTGAAAAGCCTCAGTTTGCCCCTGGGTGACCTGGTGATATCACTAGCAGAGTTTCTAATTTGCAAAGAATCAGAGTCTTCCCTGGTCTTTTGTTTGTTAATTTATTTATTTATTTATGTGAGTGATTTACATTTAAATATAATCTGGTACCAAGTAAAACGAATATGTCAGTGCAGTGAAGTTACTGTCAATGTGTGTTGTGTCCTTGATGCCTGTCTGGGCTGAAGAAGAATGGTTTTTTTTGTTTTATGGTGATTCATAATGATATAATATAAAATAGTATCAGTATAGTATTGGCTGTAACTTGTAGCAGTCTCTCTGAAGGTAGGTATCAGAAGACAGTGCTTAAGTGAAGAGGTTGATGGCAGAAGCTTCTTTCTTAGGATATCCACTTTGAATAAAACTTTTGTTTCAATGATGGAAATACAGTGACAGGTGAAGACATGATTTGTACGGATAAGTGATGAAGGTGAAATAAAATATATGCATTTCACAGATGTTTCTTGTGCAGTAACACAGAGATTCCTTTACCTATGAGTTGCTGGGAAAAAAAGAAATAGGCAAGCAGCTTCAATACAAGGACATAGAGCTCACCAGAATTAATGCTTTGCTGTGGTATGCAGAAAAGTGACTCATTTTCTACAAGCCATTACCTCCTTCACAAGCAGAGAAAACTGTTGAAATTCCTGCCCAAAACCAGGGATGTGATCTGAAACAGTGCTTCAAAAGAAGGGCATGGTTTTCTTGTCATTTGTACTATAGGTAACCCAGATTTATTAGCCAAAATCGTTGGCTGACTTACCAAAACTGGATCAATTTTAAAGCTTTGCTGTTCAGGCATAACTACTCAGAGTACTGCAGGAACGTGTTCAGCCCTCCTCCCAAGCGCAGAAGGAGTGCAGAGTATGCACCTTAGCATCTTTGTGTTCTAAAGGTAGTTTTTTCAAATAAATACCTTCTGCTCTGCATGATCAAATACGACTGAAAGTCATTAGTTTTATTCAGATCTAAAAGACGGTGCTCAAAGTTGGATGTATCTGTGTATCAAAGATTCAGTCAATGAAAGAAAAAACAATGTACAATTGCTCACAGCATGGGAGAAGGGACGTGGCTGAATTTGTTGTCTGCAAGTTCTATTTGCATTTATGGCTGAGTTTCGGTGGCGGGTGGTTTTTGAACATACCTTAATAATCAGCCCTTGATAGTTCCACAAATATAGTAAAAATCACTATCACTTTTATGTATGTAACTTGTTGAGTAGATGATAAATAGGCCGGGATACTGATCAAAACAAAGCCTTGATGGAGAAAGTGGTGCGGAGATTTTCCTGAGTTTTTAGTGAACATTACATCTGAACCTAAGTATCTCTTCAATCTCCCTAGGGTCAGAGGAGGAGAATCAATGGAGAATGTGACTCCAAATCTTCTGAGAAATGAGGTGAAAAGGGCAGCAATGAAACCAATTTCAAAATCAAATTGCTATAGCGGTTAGAGATACTGATAACCTGCTAATACTTCAACAATAAAAAAGCAGATAAGCAGTGCCACCCCTTCCTGTCTTTTCTTTGTCATCACGTAAATAAGAAAGTGTTGTTATCTCACCGGATATTTAAAATGCTGAGACATTCAGGGACAAACCCAGCAACAGTGGTGTAGGTGACATTCATGGTGGCAAAGAGTCAATTGAGACAAGGCTTTGGCAGGGAAAAAGATTTTGCAGGACACCCAGCTGTTTTTATTCCTTAATGCTCCCCAAACCTTTTTAGGTTAATAAACATTAACATCACTCCATGTTGATATTGCTGTGACATTTATCTACTTTCACATTGTCTCAGTAGCATTCATAACAGAGTCAGTCTAAAACATCAAATTAAATGATGCCACCAAAGATGTCTGTTAACTCTTTCAGCATTCACTGTAGAGCTGTGGCTGAGGAAAGACAGCCTTCTAAACTGCAGATGGACGAGACCCTGCTCTGCTGGCTGATTTGGTTGACCTCAGGGATAACTAATCCTCAGGTGGAAGTTAGATCTGTAATACACCTTCCTTTGCTGTACTGCCTTAGGGCTGTCTGCTTTAGGAAAATTAAAATAACAGCAGTTGCCAGTGTAACTCCCAATCTTTGGGTTCAGCTCCAGCCTCTACGGCACATGGTCTGTGTGACCTTGGGCATTCACTTAATCTCTCCATACATTATCCTTTTTTTCTCTTTTGTCAGTTTTGATTGTATTGTCTCCTGGGCAGAGGAGCCTGTTGCTTATCAGAGTATGAGGGTATCCAGCTACTATTGTTGCGCAAAGTTAATTATGAAGTGAAGTTATTAATACTAAATGACTTATACTGGTGGAAATTTAGCATTTAATAACTCTTCCCTCTTTAAAAATGTATTCCTTAGCCAGTCGTTTTCATAGCAGTTCAAGGCAAAAGGGCATAGAGTTGAAGCTGTAGTGAGGGGGGTGAGCAATGGCACCTGCTGGGCTTTCAGTAGGCCACAGGTTGGGATTGTGCCCTTGTAAGATGGAGCCTAGAAGTTTTACCACCTAGCCTAGACTTAAGCAGTATCTCAGCTATTTACACGAAGTTACACTGTGGTCATAAAACAGTCAAATGGTGCCTCCAGGTTCACCTCTCTTCCTGGCAAAGCAGTGGTTCAGTGGATCATCACCACCTTTTCAGCCATCAGGAAAAGCTGCTCTCCGCTTCTAGACATCTTTCACCGAACTTCTCACAAGACTTGACCCTGGTTATGTATCTGACTGGCTGTTTTCTGTGTTTCTCTGAACCCATTGCCACAGAGACCAGAAGAAATCTGAAAATAAAAGTATTTTTTACAGGTGCAGACTCTTGGATGGTGGTAGGGAGGAACGTTGCTGTATCTGGAGCTTTTCTGGGTGCACTTTTTGGTGGCTGGATTTTCCCCTCATGTCCCTGTTGTTTCCCCTCATTTCCCTTTTGTACAGCAGAATATACTGCTATGCAATTATTGACAAACAAATGGGATAGATTTGAATAAAATGTCAATCTCAATATTTGATGAAATAAATGTGCAGGCAAGCGACATTTCCTGGGGCTCTAGTGCAGTAAGGAAATGTCGCTTGCCTGCACATTTACTTCATCAAATGGAAATGTTACTTCTCAGACCTATTGGTGTTTGTATCCTATCACTACCTTATCATCAAAAGCCATGAGAAATGTTAGCAGTGATAAACAATTGCTGGCCAGGGCTGCCACTGGCATTGAGATTCACGTTGAAAATAATGCACCCTCTGAGCTGACCCACTTAAAAGTTTTCTTTTGTTTGATTAATGCATCTAGCAAACCTTAACTCTTAATAACTTTCTGCTGCCAGTACCTGCTGGCCTGCCAATGCACTCACACACGTGACCGAGGAGGCAATTGTCTACTTTGCAACTGTAGTTCAGCTACATCTTTTTGAAAGTTAGCCACAGTTGTTTCTTGTTTTTTTTGGTGTAGGGTTTTGGGGTTTTTTTTAATGTGTTTTCTGAAATGCAGCCGTGTCTCGCTGGCAGTCAGAAGTGTCTGTAAGCTATTTTTTTTTCCTGTTGTTCAAGTATTCATTCTGCATCTGGCGTCTCTGCAACAGGGACTGTCCAATTTGCGAGTGGGCACTGTTCCATCTGAACAGACGGGGAGGAGTGGAGACAGACAAAAGATCATATGGAGTAGTCAGCTAAAAAGTGTGGCGGTGAACCTGATCAAGTGGTGCGGATTTTTCTTTATTAGGTTTTTTTTTTTAGAAAATCCTTCACAAATTCCTTTACAGGGCAGCCATCAACACAATTGACGGTAGCACTGCGCCCTGAACAAATGTAGGGTTTGAAAACTGAGTTTCACCTCCCCTCTCAGCCTGTGATTTCTTGTTCAGGGGATTAAAACAAAAAAACCCTACTTTCTGTATTTGGTTTCCACGCCTGTGTCTGAAGCGTATTCAGAAGAACTCTTTTCAGTGGTCATGACATAAAGGCTTATACAGCGGTATGAAGAACTGATGACTAACTCTGTAACTCTTCAAAGCAGAGAAAAGCTGCCACATTTTTAAGCTAGTTACATGGCTGATTAGATTGGAGTCTAACAGGTAACTTAAAAATCAACCCCTGCCTCTGCTTATGTTATTACAATGTAATCTGGGCACAGAGCTTAGAAAAATGTTTTATCTGGAGCTGGTTTTTTCCTTTGTTTTACAGTATTTGTTCTGAGCTTTTCCAAAACCCTTTCTGTTTTAAGTTGCACAGTGTTAAGCGTCATAGGGTACAGAAGGTTTAAAAAAAATAATCCAACTTCTATTTCTTGCCTTTTTCATTTCCTTGCTTTTCTTTTCAATCCTAGCCAGTTCCATCTCCTCTTTCCTTTGCCCTTCACTAAGCAAGCACAATTTAATCAGATTTACTGAGAGATAGGAAAGCAGAAACTGAGAAACAGCGGAGAAGCAATTCAGCACGGTTACAAGTTACTAGTGCATCTCACAGCCAACGTGAGCACTTTTTGGGGGACTTGTATTTCTTCATAGTCCTGCGGGCCACTCTAAATTGTTATGTTCTCCTTTCTTTTTTGTTAAGGGTTTGCTTTGTCTTTCCAGAGCTTTTGGAAGACAAGCTCTCTATTTGATTCTTAATGGCCTACAAAACCTGCATTTTGGTAGGTTGTAATGACCTAAATTTGTGTGTTTGTGCATAGAGTTTACATTCCCAACAAAAATATATTAGAGCTCGTTGCAATCCTCTGTTCTCTAAATTTGACTACTCCATACAAACTGTGCTCCTTGTCACTGTACCTGATCACTGTACCTGTAACAGGTTGTGTTTTTATTATTTTTAGCACTGCACAACTTTTATTCAGAAAGGCTGCTGGCAAAAATGACCTTCCTGGTTATCCTCATGTGAAATCCTGTCTTGGTAAGATGGATAGTAGAATTTGTTGCTGATTTTTTGAATCTCCAGACCTGGTGCATACCAGGTCAGGAGGGAGGGGAGCCTTTAACATACCCCAAAATTATTTTTCTTGAAATTAAACTTAAGCTTTTTATTTTACTGGGTTAATTTAGAACCCATTATTTAAACAAAACAAAACAAAACAAAACAGGTTTCAGCAGAGTTGACAATGCTAGTCCCTTCCTTCCTGCTAAAGTTCATTAACTGGTGGATTTTGACAGCCCTGAACTGCAGAAGTGTTGCCTCATTGTGTGTCTCAAATGTGGCATATTTTAAAGTAAGTTCCAGGTCTGTGCCTCTCTATTTTTTTTTTTATTGAGAATCTCAGTTCTTCCAAAATCTAAGGGGTTTTTTTAGCTCTTCTGCAGGGAAAAAATTGAAAATGTAACTTGAATGCACCTTGCAGGCTTAAAAACCTGACCTGCAAATAAAATCAACCTGAAGCTTTTTAGGAAATCTGACAGAGTGGAATCCATACTCTGTTAAAATCAAATCTGCCATCTACTTCACTGAGAATAAGTCTTCACCTCAGATGTTTAAGCTGAATTTTTGACTCCTGAAAGTCATGCATTTGTGTGTGATTTTTGAATGCTTGGAGCTGATATTTCCATAGTTTCTTTAAAATTTTCCTTCATATTTTCAGCCAGCTGAAAAAAAGAATTTGACCTCCTTAATGGAATGTAAGAAAATATGCTAACTGCAGATACTGACACTTAACTTTTCCATATTGTTCTCATTTTATATGGCTTTTGGGCAGCTGTTGCAAAAGGTGGTGGAATACCTTCTCTTTCACAGACACAGAGACTGGACACTCTTCCTCTTTTGACTGGAAGAAGGCTTTTTGGCTGTATAGTCTGGTGACTTTCCTGAGCTCCTGAGCCTTTCATTTTAATTTCTTAAGACAGCTTTGCAATTGTCATTTGTAATCTTGACTGACTGTGTTTTTGATATTTGGGGCTTCAGTGATTCCATGGGTTTTGAATAGCTAGCATCAAAACTGATATGTGGGGGCCATTAATGTAGATTTGAAACCTTGGCATTATGTAGCACACCAAGCATACTGATTTCAGATTTATACTACATCATTCCTCTCAGATGCTGCATCCCGCTCCATCAATGGGCATGTAAACAGTAAACTTCAAGGAAGATGTGTTTTTGTTATATGTATCCTGGTGCATTTTTCTTCCTTCCTCCACCTTTCCATCAGTTCCACCCACATATTTTCCAGGTTGCTTCAGATTATAATGATTTCAAGAATCCATTTTATTTTTGTTGAATTGACTAGGGAATGTGCAAAAGTTCAGCAGCTGTAATTTGGAGTTTACAGAGTTCCTTGTGTGTATTGTAGTCAACAAGGGAACAAAACAATTTAGTTTTCAACTTGCATGATAAAACATACAGTTCTGCAGTAGTATCTCCAGGCAATACATAATATACATCTAGTAACAGTCTCATTTGTTAGAAATATGTGAGCTGTATCTGTTGCTACATAGAAATATCAATAATTTAATACGTATAACTATATAAATAAAAAAATATCCAGGAAGTCACTACAGACTATAAAAAAACTTCTATGTAGCTTTCATTCCAGAAAGAAGTTTGGCAGAGAAGATCAAAATATTTTTACAACCTTGCTGATATGTAACCCCAGAAGTCCTGCCCACTGAAGAGAGATTTTAATATGTTGTATTCATACAGGTCTAAGAAACGAGGAGGTTTTGTTTCCCACCCATTGAAAACATGAAATGTCCCCTCCCAGCCCAGCAGTGACAAAGAAGGAAGACAAATCCTTGATGCCTTGGGAATTGCATGGGTACTGTCATTCTGGCGAGCACTAGTCTTGTTCTGCATGGCGGGGAACGTGCTGTGGCTGCTGCTTTGACTGGGTCAGAAAGCTGCAGCTAAAGTCTGTTGGTTTACAGGTATGAAAGGGAGGACTTATACACCCCTTTCTTGCACAACAATTTTCTGTATCAAAACATGTGCAGGGGAATAGTAACAATACGCTGCGTTTGTACATAATGCATAAAAGGCAGGAATTTACACACAGTACTTTTGCTTTCAGAGATGCTTTCAGAAGAGCAGTGGATGATTTTGGACTAGAAGCCAGATATTTGTATGTGCTGGTAACTGCTAGTGCTGGGCTGGGGGGCGGGAAGCGGGGAGGGAGCAGTAAGTAGTTTCTGTCCAGCCTTGTCTCTAGTGCAAAGCTACTGCCATCCTGCAGTTCACAACTGGATATTGGATGGATGTTCAGTAACCAGTTGCAGTCATGGGGAATAAATGGAGCTGAATTTGACCTGTTTCCACGCTGAATGTTACAAGCTGAGATGTCAGGAGTACTTCATGGGCCACAGTTGTATACTGTTTGGGGTTGTTTATTAAGCATTGCAAACTGCAGAAAGATGCTTTGGTTACCAGATGTCTGGTAGTGATTTCAGCAGCACACACAGAACAGGGGCCTTGGTGTGGACTGGTAAGATTTCAGCTAGGGTTTTGGATGGGGTTTTGCAGTCTTGACAGAAGAAGGAAGAAGAAATTTGATGTCCTGGCTCAGAGTATGTTGAAAGCAGCCTCTTCATTTAAGGAAGAGAAATAACTGCAATAAGAAAGTTTCAGTTCATGATGATTTTGATGAATGTGAAGAGTATGGTAACTTCCACCACCTGTTTTGGAATAGCAGCAATCTTACTTTCACAGTCAAAAATGGCCTAATGAAAGACTGGAGACTCTTCGGAGGCATTGAAATTCAGTGATGTAAATATGCTATTTTTTTCTTATCCTCCCTTTATTAGGGGGCAAGAGACCACCAGGTCACAGGATGTCTAGGTACAGCATTGTGCAGTTTGCTTACATGCATATTGGCCCTCAGCCCCTTTAAATTACTATTAGATGGAAGGATACTGCACTGGGACCTATGGATATTCTTCATGAGGGGAGATTACATGTGATCATTGGGAAGCGGGAAGGGGTGGAAAACAGAGTAAGAATTTAGGACAAAGAGGAAGGTACAAGAAAAGAAAGGGTACCCCACAGTAAATCTATTACAACGGCAGAAAATGAAAGAAGCACTGATGGCCTTCACAGAAGATAATCTTTTAGAATATGGTCAGTCAGATGGTGCCTAAATTATTCAAGATTTGCAAATACACTGGCATGCTAATACAGCAGGAGACAGTTACCAAGATTGTGATTAGAGAAGATTTAACAATATGGAAGTACCCCAGGAATTATCAAAGGAAAACAAGGTGGTACATTTAGCAGCTGGTGTGTAGTGCTGGTTATGGTTCAGTAGGTGATTTGGTTGTCTGGTACCCCAAAAGCAGATTAGGAGGAGGCATCTTCCGATAATGCTACAGATTGGGGATGGAGTTCCTTAGGCTTGCCCTACCTCACCCTGGTGTTTAGCACAGTGAGGAGACAATGTCCTCTTCGTCCTCTAACCTTTTTGCTAAATTATTGGAGCCCATCAGAGGGTTGAAACCAGGACAATGGGGTGGAGGTTGGCAGCGGAGCTATACAAAAGAAAGATGACCTGTACCAGATGAGTCGCTGCCTACATAGTTCCCAGATTCAACTCTTCCTCTAGAAGCCAGGGGCAACGTGCTTACTCATTTAAATAGAAACAGGATCTGAACTCTATGCACTTTTAGTGCCTTATATATGATTTGGTTAACATTCTTTTAATATTTTGGTCTAGCTAATAACAGCAGTTTTAACAATAGAACTTCTAAATTCTAATCTAGCTTTTATGTGCAATAAGAAGGAGCTGGAGATTATTTAGTATTACTTATAAATAAAACTCTTACGTTTCGTCTTTTTAATCAGAGTTTGCCATGTAATGGTGATACCTTTGAAAACATACCAGCTCCACAAACAGTAAGTGGTAATCGTAAAAACACTTTCAGATTCCAATTGTTCCCATTCTCTACAATTTATAGCCTGAGAAGGCAATTGCTGCTTAGGTTGGAGAAGCAGCTGAATACCCTTTAAGTCTAGCCAGGTTTCTCCTGCATATTTTTTTTTTAAGATATAGCTATTAACCAGGGCTTTATTTCCTTGAATGCTACTTTCTAGGTAATGAAAAGAATGGTATCATTTGTCCGTTTACAGAGGACAATGTAAGCAGCACAAACCTAGATGCAAAACATTTTTTGGATTTAAATAAGTAGAGGTTGTCTTTTGTTTGTAAAGTCTATGTGAAGTAGATTTTTTTCCAATTTGAATTAATATACCCTATAATTCCCCACCTACCTATGCTGGATTGTCCCCTTTTCAGGACATACAATAGCAATAAAACTGGTGCAGTTTACACCTTTTCTGCAGGGCAGCTCCCATTCACTAATTCCTGTTTCTCTTTTCAAGGTGTGTTCATTCTTGCCATTTGCTCTTTTGGTTCATATTGCCCCATACTGCAGCGTGAGCTTCATCTTGCACATGGACTCAGAATTAGAAATGAGGAAAAATATATTGTTTCCGACAACTATGGATACCAACTTTCATTGCCTTTCTCAGGCACCTGAGATTTCTCATTCTTTTACACTCCTGGCCACTGATTTAAAAGGAAAGGAGATGTAGTTGTCTCTAAACGAACCAATTTAAGAGCTTTTTCTTTAAAAAAAAAAAAAAAAGTATTTTTAATTAAAACTCACAACAACCCAAATTCTGGTACCCAAACTCAATGGCAGATATGACAATACTTTTATTACTTTTTGTGGTGAATTTCAGAAATCTTAGAGGCTTTACAAATATCTTCACTAGCAATTTTGACCATTTTGACCCTCTAGTTCTGCATAAGGAAGAGTTTGCTGCTTCCAGCTGGACTCTGCCTATCTGGGGAATAGCTTCAGGCAGGTTGGTCCTTCCCTTTCTTGCTAGAGAAGTGAGAGTGACATAATTGCCTTTAGGCTGAGCTGGTTGACTTTGCACTGAAACACCAATGGGGCACTCAAAAAGCCAAACTCGTGTCTTCCACAGGAAGCAGCAGCCTCCAGCAACCCCTGCCAGCCGTGCCCAGTGCTGGCTGTGGCCACGGCAAAGGTGCATTGGGAAGCTCACTGGGCTGAGCCCCAGTACCTGAGGTGGGACCGTACCTGTGGGATGCTCCAACGAACGGCCAGCCAGGAGTAAAAACCATGAGTACCTATGCAGATTGGCAAAGGTTCTCTGCTACCCTGGTCTTCCATCCTTGGCACCATTGCTTGGATGGTGGTGGTTTGGAGGTGTGTGTCATGCCTTAAAGTGTGTTAAAGAAAACAGTGGAAGAAGCAGCAGGTGCCATGAGGAGGCCAGCTTTCCCCTGAGCCAGAGGGAGGAAATGGGTGCCTACAGGGGTGGTGAATCAGAGTCCTTCAACTGGACACCCAAAATAGTACTGTTCATATTCAGCCCGTCTTCTGCCAGTATAATACGACATCCCTGCAAAACTTAATCAATTTGAATGTTAATATCATTCTTATTTTCCAACCAATATCTTTCAAATATATGGTGCGTGCTTGTCATCAACCAGGATTAACAACATGACAGGTTTGAACTTTTAAAAGCAAGACACTTTGTAGTTAGTGGAGAGCAGAAAAAGGTCACAACGCTTCGTACAAAACAGAACCATGTAGATTTCCGGGCCCATAATTTGCCTGCTTTTCTTGATAATTTCTAAAGAAGCATGGAGAATAAATGGGCCAAATTAATAAGAAGAGGGACTGCTCTGCTTGTGTGTACAGTGTAAGAGGTGATCAGATAAGAGGAATTATCCATGTAGCTTGACTCTTGCAGCCTTGTTGTGGTTGGCACAACATCATAATTTCATTTGTTTCCTAAGAATGAAAACACACTGGGCCCAATTCACCATTCTGCCTGACTCTTTACTCTTTTGGCTAGAAGTTATTTTTTGTTTGCAAACAATAGTCACAGAGAAATGGGAAAATGTATTGGTGTCAGTGTTTCCTTGATCAATGTAAGGCAAAGGAAAACTCAAGTATTTACTTTTCTGCTGTGGCTGCTATTGTCCTTGGGGACTGCTGAAACTTTAAGTCGGAGTCCTAATTGGCACTCGGATAGCCATGAAATACCAGAAGCTTCAAAAGGAGCTTAAGAGAGTAGTTGCTGCCTTTTTCCTGCTCCGTCCTGTGCTATCCACAGCACACACACATAACAAGGATTTGGGAGGTAGAGTTATCGGCAATAAATCTTGCTGTGTGACTAGCTCAGACTTTGCAAGACCAGGCACCCCTGAGCAAGGAGCTGACACCAAAGTCATAAACCTGGAGCAAATTACACCGTGCAAGTAAGTGATTGGAAGTGTGACATGATTTGCCCTGACTCATCTGCTGGTGTTTTTGCTGCTCTTCAGGTAAGCCTGCAGTGCTTTTAAGAGTTGTGTTGTCATTTACAGCTTTTAAAAATCGAGATAGCTCACCAAATGTTAACCTGTTCATGTGCCCATAGCCTAAGTAGTCAGGAAGGGTGGAATAGCAGCTAAAGGGATGAATGCCAGTTGTGTGAGACTGGAGGCAGAGAGGGTCCCCACTTGTCTGGTACAGTCGCACATCCCTGGTTTGGATTTTGCCAGTTCGGAGCAACTTGGTTGACTAATGGCTGCCTTCACTGCCCCCCCATCTCCGGTGGATACTGTAGATATTTTGAACCTATTGCATTGGGGTTTTTTTTAACCTGACACCAAAACCTGTTTTTATCAGAAATCCCACTTCACAGATGTAGTGATCAGGGTAGTACTCAGGATAGTAGCAATCACACAGCATTAATGGAAAGTCTTGCTGATCTGTACAGTGGGGGTCCCAGAGCTTCTGAATCCACTCTACAGCCCTGTGCTAGCATGACGAAGCAGGAACAAACTGTTCCTGGAGCTGTCAGGCTGTTTTAGTCTAGCTGGGTGCAGGCAGCAATGATAATGGCCGATGGAAACCGGGGAAATGGATTTTTGAAAACACCAATCGTTGTCTACTCCTAATTTTACAGTATCTAGGACAGCTTTGTTTCTCCAGGAAGGACAGCTATCCATCTGTTGAAAGCTGTTCTTGGTGGCCATGCGTACACCATGCTGGAGAGACAGCACAGCTGGGGTAGCTGCTCTTCTCTCTCTTCCCTCTGGCCAGGCAAAGTGGAGGAAAGTGGGGAAGGGACTCTTAATCTTTTCCCAAGGCAGTGAAAGTTGTTCAAAATTCACTAGAAACAGGTGAAGCTTTACTTCCAGTAGAAAGCAAATGCTCCTTGAGCAGTGATGGGGTTATTCCACTGCACTTAACAAAGCAGGTCATTGTATGCCTGGTCACTTCAAGCAAGTTTTACTGGATTGTAAAGAATCTCCAGAGAACTAAAACCCAAAGAAACCCCAGAGTCTGATGCCCTACCACCCCAGCCACCTCAGGCTAGCATATAGCATGATGTGTTTCCTTGATTAGTGTAAGGCAAAAGAAAACTCAAGTATTTACTTTTCTGCTGTGGCTGGTATTGTCCTTGGGGACTGCTGAAACTTTAAATCAGAGTCCTAATTGACACTCGGATAGCCATGAGGACATCAGAGAAACATTTCTTATTTTGTTCTTTTCCAGCTGATGCAATCTAAGCTGGGCATGAATTTCGAGCGGTGCCACAGCCCCCTGTGGCTTGCCCTGAAGAGTTTTGTTTCAGTGGTTAGAAAAGGGAAGCAGCTGCACCATGTCCTGCACAGCCTTTGCTCTAAACCTCCGACTCCAGCAGTCCCAAGAAGGGCTATTTAGAGCAGAGAAGACCCAGCATTTTAAGAGGAAGCCATGAAATTTGGTAAGAGAAACACAAAAGTTATAAGGAATAGCCAATACCATTTGTACGTGATTGAGACTGGACTAAACCTCTGCTGTTTGGAGTAGATTGTTTGGGTTTTTGGGTTGTTTTCCTACAGTTGTATAAATAGCTGTGTTTCCACTTAGAGAGGCTGATTGTTTAAGAGTTATGCCGTGGAAAAGGAATTTATAGAGGGAGTATGGGCTTTTGGTTATGGAAGAGCAGATAGTGCGGCTTTATAAGATCCGTGATTGAGACTGGACTAAACCTCTGCTGTTTGGAGTAGATTGTTTGGGTTTTTGGGTTGTTTTCCTACAGTTGTATAAATAGCTGTGTTTCCACTTAGAGAGGCTGATTGTTTAAGAGTTATGCCGTGGAAAAGGAATTTATAGAGGGAGTATGGGCTTTTGGTTATGGAAGAGCAGATAGTGCGGCTTTATAAGATCATTCCCCTTCCTGCGTGGGAGTGGCCGGTGTAGGGCCTTGCAGGGTGCGTCCCCCCCAGAAAGCCACCGCTCTGCAGAGCTGAGACTGGTGCCGAGAGATCGCTGCGGTCGTGCTCCCATGGCACCACTGTCACGACCTGCAAGCTCACTAGCTTTCTCTCCAAACTCTTCCCTCACCCCTTTCTGTGTGTATGTATGCAGGTATATACAGAAACCATATCAGCAAACATAAAGATAAAATAATTAAACACAGCAATAGTGAAAAATAGTGGTGGGAACTACTTGCCAAGCCTGATCTAGTCCTTTGTGAATTCCCAAGTATCCATATTTTACTTGCATTAGCTTGTTTTCTGGAAAGGGACTTAACGTGGATTCTGGCTTGGTTTTTTTTTTTGCACTTGACTAATTTTGCATGCAGTATTTTCAGCCTGCATCAAATAAGATGGGTTGTTCCTTTACTTTTCAGCTGCGGAAGTTCAGCCTAAAGTTGGAGTTAGGCTCAGTTTTCCTGAGTCATCGCTGGTAATATCAGTTTGGCTGGCAAAGGGCAGTGACACTTGGGCCACCTCACTGACATCCAGGGTGTCGTGGTTTAAACCCCGCCGGCAAAACTAAGCCCCACGCAGCCGCTCGCTCACTCCCCCCCAGCGGGATGGGGGAGAGAATCGGAAGGGTAAAAGTGAGAAAACTCGTGGGTTGAGATAAAGACAGTTTAATAGGCAAAGCAAAAGCCATGCACGCAAACAAAGCAAAACAAGGAATTAATTCACCACTTCCCATCAGCAGGCAGGTGTTCAGCCATCTCCAGGAAAGCAGGGCTCCATCATGCATAACGGTGACTTGGGAAGACAAACGCCATGACTCTGAATGACCCCCTCTTCCTTCTTCTTCCCCCGGCTTTATATGCTGAACATGATGTCATACGGTATGGAATATCCCTTTGGTCAGTTGGGGTCAGCTGTCCCAGTTGTGTCCCCTCCCAGCTTCTTGTGCACCTGGCAGAGCATGGGAAGCTGAAAAGTCCTTGACTGTGTAAGCACTACTTAGCAACAACTAAAACATCAATGTGTTATCAACATTATTCTCATACTAAATCCAAAACACAGCCCTATACCAGCTAATAGGAAGAAAATTAACTCTATCCCAGCCGAAACCAGGACACAAGGTTTGCCCACGTGTGACAGGCTGCAGCCTGGCAAGCAATTCAGATGGCAATGTGGAGGATGTGGGGAGAAGAGAGTCCATCCATCCCTCCATCTGTCTGTCTGTCTCTTTTGATGTTGGGACTTCAAGGAAAGTAACGTGCCTTTTTGCTGTGGCTGGTTGGAAAGTGCCCATTTCGCATAGTCATTTCCTGAATGAGAGCTGCATTTTGATTCCAGGTTCCTTATTCGAGGAACACTTTGATAGGTCTAATCAGTGTTGTGTTTTGGGGGGAGGGGAGGTGAGTTAAAACATTATACATTCATTTATTTATTTATTTATTTATTTATTGTATGTCTATGTATGTATCCATACATTATGCAGGAGTAACTTAGTTTTACTTCCTTTTTTTTTTACTGGAAACTTAGAAGCCACACTGCATAGCTGGAATGAAGAGTAACTTTCAATTATTGATTACCTTGATTCCATCAAGAAAAATGTATACCTTCTTTTATAATAGTACAGTACCTTTGAAAGGAGTAATAATATGACAAATATTACTATGCCAAATAAAAGAAACAGCATTTTATAACACTGCAATCACAAAATATCTGTATTATGCTAAAAAAAAGTTTTGTACTCATGAATGCATCCATTTACTGGAAACTTTGTTAAATACTTCATGTTTGTTGGCACAAGCTGTTGTCTGCTCTTCTGTTAGAAGATATCCATCGCAGCCACTTTAACTTTTGGTGTTGCTCTATTTTAATCCCCCAAATGTTGTTGGCAGGGTTCTTTACCTTGAATCAAGGTTATTATTATAAAAATTGCACAATTCTGCCAATGAGAATGAGATAGTAAGCTATCTTGGCAGGCTAATTTATGTAACTTTTCAGGTATGCTTATTTAAACAAGAGATGCATGAGAAATGTGAAAAGTGCTAGCACTTATCGGAAATGCAAATGTGGCATTTGTTCAGCTTAATATGAATGCCTCTGCACCAGGCAACAACACCAGAAGTGCCAATTAGGATGCAGTCATGGTTCCAAAAATTCACCCTTTCTTTTCAGCTAATATGACATTTATGTGTCGGGTCTTTTTCTTATGAAGAGTGGCTGTGCTTCAACTTACCTCCACAGAAATGCCAGTCTTGCTTGAATTTTATTCTAACTAAAAACCTGTTATTGTGCCAGGCATTAATACAGAACTGTTATGCCTGTAATGTGTTTTATTATGGCTAGAATTTAAAGAGCTGTGCCATATAGGTCAATCAGTGTTACGAATGACAGCAGTTGTTATCTGCTAGTGAGGACAGCAGTATAATAATAATGTTTATTGCACATCGTTTTTCAGTGATTTTATGCTATCATTTAGGAGATGAATGAAATGGCTCTCTAGCAGACATGAATGTAAATAAATTAAACATTAAGAACCAGTGAGTTCTAATCATCTTTCTTTAAGATTGCACTAAATGGTTGCAATCAGTGAAATAGATGAGAGATTGCATTAAATTGCTCTTCCAGATACTATATCATGCCAGCTCAAACAAGGTTCACATGCATTACAAAACAGCTCAGGTTGAAGGAGCAGCTGGAATGCCTCATAGGCATGCATTAGCTGAGAGTAATGCACTGGTCGCGTACCGCTGCTTACAGTCTTTTATATTAACATACACGGAGTGACAAAGAGAAACCCAAACAAATAAACAAGGGAAAACCTGTACTCTTTTGTTCCAGGGCTTTACTCTTATTATAGATTTATATTAATATATGCCATGGTTTAGGGGATTATGCAGGAGCATAGCATTGGTTGCAGTATTTTGTCAGCTCTTTCATTCAGCCTCTGCTGGTTTTTTAGGATGTTATTGGAAACTCACAGGGCGAAAAATGGCAGGTTGGAGAATGAAGGGAGGTTTGTTACTGCTGTGAGGACAGAATACAGGCGCTGTGATATGGGTAGCAGATAGGCAATATCTGAGAAGCTGTCAACAGGACACGTTAAGGCTGGATATTCAGGAGCTGACCTCTTATTCTGCCAGCACAAATCCACAAATTAAATTGTGTGAGCAGTTAGGTCACAGAGAGGGAGAGACTTCTGTATCCGTCTGACCTAAGGTACACGCATGAAAGTGAACCTGAAATAGGGAGGGCCTCAAGGTCAGCAAAGACAGATTGGAAATCTGTCTCTTCAAGTCTTTAAATCGCAGCACGGTGAGCAAATTAAAATTGTGATTGTTCAGGTCCTCTGCTGCCAACAGTAGCAGCAGTTTCCCTTTTCTTTTAAGGGTAAGATGGCCCCGAGTTATTTTATTACTGATGGTGTGCTAGTCCCTGGCTGCTTGGTGCTGTCTTGGTGGGATGCTCCAGCACCCCTCCAGCAGCTGCTCCGGAGCCGGCTGCAGCACCAGCCCTAAGCACAAGGCTGTGCTGGCAGGAAAGGGAGAATATGACATTTCTCAGCTTCTGGGTTCAAGTCCTGTTGGACAGTTGTCCTATTAAGAATAAAAAAAATCTGTATTTCTAGATTTCCTTCCCTCCCTCCTCAAGCAGCTGCTGTTGACTGAATACTACTCACCTTCCTCCTCAGCCCTCTTACTTTCAGTGCAAGAATTTTCCCCAGCTCACTGCACATTATGTGTTTCAAGAGGATTTTCCTGGAGTGCAGAAAGGAAGGCAGGAGTTAGCAGCATACAAACCACCCGAGGTTTGGTATTCACCTCTTCCCCAAACCATGCCTTGAACTCGCTCTCATGCTTTGCTGCTACCGCTGAGGGATGTTGGTTGCACCCCGGACAGAAACACTCCTTTTGGCGGGGTTAAAATCTGGCATTTCATTTTGTCTAGTTTTTGACATCTTCACCTTGATCCATAGTTTTAGACCAAATTCTGAATCCAGACGACCTGGCACTCAGGTATCTGAAGATATGACTCGAGGCTTCTCCAAGTTTAGAAAAATGTGTTAATATTCCTATGTTTTTTATCTTAGTGTTTATTCATAGCATTGTGGGGTTTCCCTTTAACGAGAAGGGAAAAAAAGTGTGGGAACAAAGGGAACATTTCTTGAGACCTTTTTTGTGGATGAGATATAAATGTGTGAGAATGCTAGGGACCACCTAAAACCTGGCTGACACCCCCCCCAAAAAAAAAGATTTTGCCTTTTTTCATCATTGGGGTCTTTGTTTTCAATGCTTTTATGCTTTTTCCTGTTATCTATCTCACTAACATTCATTTTGGTCTAGGTTGGTGAGTTTGTTTTGCTTCAAATCCACGTCAAACTTCAATGCTGACTGGAGCGCTGGGAGCTGGGGGCTTCCGGGCGGCAGGAGGAGCCGTGCTGGGCTTCACGTTCCCCCTGCTTCTGGCACAGAGCTACAGAAACCAGAGGCAGAAGAGAGACGTGCTCTGCCCGCTGTACGGGTTTATGGTAAAGAAACACTTTTTTTCCTGGACTTTCATTTTTAGTATGCGATATCTCTTCCAACAGGAAAACCAAAGGTGCTGCTGAAACATTCCTTGAGCATGCCAAGCTGACATGCTATTTACTACTTAACTGAAATAATGAGTTTGTGTGGAATACTTAGATGCAGTATCTCTTCACCACAGTAAGAGAAAAGAGTGGATGAGAGAAAAAGCTCCATCCTCAGGTTTTATCCAGTCTTTTCAGTTACTACTGTAAAGCACTTTTTTTGTTGTTTGGTTTACTTTTGTTGTTTTTGTTATTTTTGTTGTACTGCACATTCATTCAGTAGCTTTTACTCAGGTGTAGGCAGGAACCAGCCAGGTCATATCGTACACAAATATCAGAACAAATACTTGAGTCAACATCTGGGAATGTACCTCATAACTGCATGCTTTTCACAGTCCAATATCCTTTTCAAAGAGTGACATCAAAATCTTTCTTTAAATGGCTTAAGATTCAATAAAAAAGACCTGCAATATGACAGCTCCTTCAAGCCGCAGTGGGAGACAAAAGGAATGATTCTGGATTATTTTGCCGTATTACTCATCCTTATGAGTGGGCCAAAATTTATGGCAAGGAACAGCAAGGTTACCAGAGAACTTCTCCAAGTGTTTCAGAACAGATACTGACTCACTCCATAAAGGGGAAAAACTTAATCCTTATCTCATAACAGTAGGGAAAAAAAGATGGGAGCCCCCACAGCTCCCAACTTTACTTGTGGTCACCACAAACCTCCTTATCACTGAGTGTCTGCAGTGTCTGGTGCTTTTAAAATCCTGAAATACCCCCACTAAAAGTCCTTTTTTGAACCCAACAAGAATTTGCTCTCTAGATTCAGAGAGTCTTCAGGCTACAGAGGACTTCCTTTCATGAACATTCTGGCACGGGTGGTGTCTGAGGAGTGAAGAAGTTGGTGGACTATGTTGCAAGGAGACATCATCTGTATTTGGTAACATCTGAACCTGTCGCCTACTGAGCAATACAACATTTTGCCTGTCGCTTTTCTATATGAGGTGAAATTTTCAGTGCTGCAGAAAGCTTCTGACTCCAGTCTCTAAAACGGGAGGTTTTAGGGCCCTGCAATTCTCACTGAGGTAAATGGAAGGTGTGAGAGACCTGTACTTTAAATGATAAAAATTCTGGTACCTAAGGGGTACTGAGACCTCTGTTACCTTTCCATTAACGCTAGCTATTACACTTGGGCGGCCTGCTGTTCTTTGGTTTATTTAACTCTTTAATCTATTAACTTACAGGCAAAAATATGTGTCAGTCCTGAGCCTGAGAGCTGGCAACGTAACCAGTGCCGCTTGACTTGCATAGATGACAGTTAGCTATCTGCTGAAGGGGGGCAGGTCGGATAATCATAACACCGTTTAATTTTCTTTTTCTCCAGAATTTAACTGCAGAAGTTAGAGACTTCCTGCCAGCAGGTATAGCCAGCACTGTTCAAGTGTGATTTTGCCCCTATTTCTTAAGTACTTTTTCATATTCCATTGAATTTCAGAGGTTTATTGCTTTAATCACTGATCAGGTAAACGAGATCAAAACTAGAACCATAGTGTGATGTGTAGAGGAATTCCAAGATGATTCTGTCTGAATTGTTAGCAAATATTTGAGAGAACGGCTGTAGTCCAGAGCAGCAGGATGCAACACTGGCTTGATGGATGTGGTGACTGAGACTGAGTTGGTTGTTAAAAGTTCTTAACAGAGAACATGGTTCTTTGTTGTTGTTAAAGTTCTTAACAGAGTTTCTAAAAGAAGTAAGAATCACCAATTCCCAGTGTAGCTAAGAGCAGCCCGTCCTTCTGCATTTCCATGTCACTTACTTTGGAAGTCTCATGGTTTTGTTGTTGCAGTTTGTCATTGTTTGAATGGTTTCTAGATCCTATCTAGGTCAATTTTGGTGCTAGATACCCATATTCCCATAGTTAGCAATTTGAAGGTGGTGCCTGTGGTCTGCAAAAGGAGCTTTTCAGCCAAACCCTGCTCTGAGGGAGAAGTACACTGAAAATTATGGAAGGCACCCCAGCAAGATAAGACAGTCCATCTTTCATTTACCTATGTAACACATAGGAAGAGAGCAGGAGGAATCAAGGATATTGCCAGTGTCTTGTGTCCCTGTAGCTGAAGTGATTTTGATAAGTGAAACTGTGGTTAGACTACAACAGAGGAGTAGAAGAAGGGTGGATATTGCTTGAAACTACATACGGGTTTTGCTGACTGATATTCTAAGAGCATTGCGATACACATCCGGGTACTTGAGGCTGTACTCAGACAACTAAAGGGAAAATGTGTAAAAAGGGATATACAAGTTCTGTCCCCTTTTCAAAGCAGGTGGAGAGCAGTGAAATGGGATGTGGTGATGAAAACCTGTTTGTACTAAAGCGTTAAAGAACTTGAAATATGTGGTCTGTTTTGGGAGGGGTGGCACTTAGTGTGGAAATGGAAGTAGGTCCTCATCTGCCTAGAAAGAGAGACTAGCAATGCATCTATATCATGCATCAAAATGATGATGGGGACAAGGCAGTGTCTCAGCTTGCGACTTCACGGTGCAAAACCTTTGCTAACAAACCAGGACAATGCCCCCCAAAGGGAGTGTCCTCCTTTCCGGCAGTGCCAGCTCAACTGCTTGCATGTGACAGCTCTGTGAGTTGAGGCAAAAGGCCCTACAACTTTCTCTTCCTCTTAACTTTCTGGGTTAATTTTTCAATCTATTAACCCCCAGGCTGGTTTGCTGTGTGGTGCAGAAACAGCTGTGTTGATAATGCTGAAATGTATGCGTGTGATTAGGTTGGGAGGTGGCCAGGAGAGCTGCGGCTCTGTCTCAGGGTGTTGGCACCAGTCATCCTCCCTTGTGCACTCCCAGCTGGCCTGAGGTCCACAAAAGCAAAACGTCATCAGCTTTTGTGTATGTGTACTGCTTATGTTGTTCTAGGCTTCCATTTGACTGCAGATTTTTAATTGCTGTAACTCTCTCTGATAGGGGTATGAGCTTTTTTTTCTCCCAGAGTTGTAACTCCAAGCACTGTTAGACCAGCACCACAGTACCTTCTGCCAGTACAGTTTATTACCCTATGGGAACTAAAACCAAAATAATTTGTGCTGATAAGAACATTTTCTGTGGGTGCATCTGTGTTCACACCCAATTTTGACCCTGGAGTATTAAGACCACACACACGTCAGGGCTTTATCCTTTTATCCCCAAATGACTGTCAGGTTGCCTCACACTGCTGGGAAACTGCACTAACCATTTATGGTGAAAAGACCAGTCCCTGGCAGTGGCACAAGGGGTGGGTGATATCTGCTGGGGATGCTGTTTTCAGGGTGAGCCTGGTGCTCAGGCTGAGACCCAGCTGAGCTGTGACTGGTAAAGAAGATGCAATTGTAATGTTGATGCCATGCTCCGAGATGACCAGTCCAGGCATGTTAGAAGTGCAAGATTTGTAAATACAACTGAGATAGATGCCCTGGGGGACGCTATTGGCTCAAGGACTATTGCCATTCCTCACAATTCATCACAGAACCCCAGAAACCCTTATTTTCCAAAGTTTCTATAACCTCCCACAGAGGGGTTAGACATTTCTACAGAGCAGCTGCAAATGCCCAATAGCTGGTGTGTGCACCACCACCGGTTTGCAGTCCACGGCCTGGAGATACTGCTGGCTCGGCACTGTGCTTGCAGATCTGAAAGTCATCAGATCTGAAAGTCATCACACTTAGAACTGTCCTGAGATGTCTTTAAGATCCAGAGACCTTCACATTTCATCTCACCAAAGGAAAATGAGAGACCTCAGAGGATGCGTGATTAACCTGGAAAAGATTCATGTCTCACACTGTTTTCAGAGTAGCAGAAATCAAAGCTAAAATCAGTGAAGGAGGGAAAAACAGCAGGGGTTGGGTTATATGGGGGTACCAAAGCAATGTTCCTGCTAGCTTGGGTAAGTTACTATTGTAAGAACCCCAAAACCGTCATCATGATGCCATCAAAAGCTACTAAATATCACCATCATCTTTTAAAAAAAAATTATTTGAGTGGGTCAAATTAAATCCAGCGACTTCAGGACAATTTACTGATTGTAATTGACTAAAATACAGGGTTTTGTTTCAGGTGTCTCTTGCTTCTGAAATTTATTTATCTTAAAAACAGATGGAGAGAGAGAGAAAGAAACAAACACTTTCCACTGTTTTATGGAATGAAGGTCCTTGCAAATAATTACTTTGTCGACTAATTGCACATTTTCCATGGGGTTATGTTGAGAGACAGTAGTTTCTGGTACCAAATATTTTAAATGCAAGGAATGTGAAATGTACTGCTAAACCACAGGCTTTGCTATTGTATTGCACCAACACTGAGTAATGATGTTGGATGGGTGATGGAAAATATATTTTGAAGACAAGTAATAGTGCTAGTAAAGGAACTGAAGCTTTAAGTTGTTAAAGATGTTTCTCTCTACTGCTTGCTAAAGAATAAAAGGTGGGAAATGGAAGCTCCACAAGTCGTCAGCTGGAATTATCTTCCTGGAGATCCAGGAGAAAATAGAAGTCTGCGGGCAAGACCACTTCTAACAGAATTGAACAGTAAAAGCTAACTGAACAGACTATTTTCCTTGCTGGTAAAAATGTTTTCTTCTAAAAGAGTTTTATTTCATCATCTCTTGTTCCTGATTTTTCTCTTGATTGAGCAGGTATTCTTCAAGGGACAAATGACAATAAACTGGTCTTTTATTTTGCCTTGATGATGGTTATCTTTACTCAACAATAATCCGTATGTATCAGGAGTATAGACGTTCTCAAACATTTTACTCTTAAATCAATAAAAAGAATAAGGAAATGTCTTAGAGCAGACAATCAAAATGGCAGGAGGATCGGTGGCAAGTATACCCTCTTCCTACTGTAGTCATTTTGAGGTTTTTGATAATGTGTTGTTAAATCTGCATTTTTCTTCACTCTGACACAGTAGTCAAGGATTCCAAGGATGCAATGTTTTAAAGGGGGTAGCAATGTTTTAAAGGGGGTATTAATGGCTTCTGATATTTTGAATTGTTTACACAGAGTGGAAGGGCTGTGACCGTAAACACTGGAGGTAATTTCAGTGAGAACCTTGAGTGGAGCCAAGTTACGCAGAGCAGATGAATGGAGGCTGATGCGGCATCTGCCGGGACCGGGAGAGTTGACTCTCCGGTTCAGCTTTGGGATTCAGCTTTTGGATATCAGTAGCAAAAGTGCAGACACATTGAAGGATATAAGCAAATTCTTAATGGCTTGACCTTTCAGAAGACTCTGTCTATGTGACTTTTGCCCTTTTCATTGTGACCATCCAGTAACCTTTCCTTAAAAAGAAAAAAAAAGAAGAAAAAAAAAAGTCTGGGACAAAACAAACAAGCCCTGAATTAATTAATGTGAATATAACAAGTTATAGAAGGATCTCCTGGGAGCCAGGCGGAGATATAGTTGGGATTTTGAAGCATCTTGCTTGCATGTAAAGAATGACATTTCTGCACAGTTCTCATCATTGCATATGATCAACTTTGTATCCAGGCTTAATGAGACTGTGTATTGCTTTTGTCTTTGTTGTTTGGTTTTTGTACAGAAACAGTTAGTGGAAGTAATAGAGGGAAGAAAGGAGCAACAAGGAAAGGAAAGTCAGAACCCAACTATTTAAGAGAGACAACCTGAGCAGAGCCCTAATGACTTTGGCACGGGGCTTTTGCAATAACCAAAGGCAGACTCACAGAGGTTTCCTCTGACACAAATCCATAGCTTAGGGTTTCTTCACACACATTATTCCTCTCTGAGCATTTGGACTGAAAGCAGGCAGAGCAGGACAGACTTTCCAGCCTAAAGCTTTTGCTAGCATAGTAAGATAATGCCAGCCAAAACCCAACTAAATTCCTGTAAAATTTTTCCAATGTTTAACATTATTCAGGTGTTTGCAAAAAATGGAAACCTAGTGGATCATCTGCGGAGTTCTCTTAGTAAAAGCAGCAGTGAAACATACATCCTGTAAGTATATATCCTATAAAATGTAGCACGGGACAGTGAAAGACGATGTAGCTAAACTCCTGCGAAACGAGTTGCAGGCCGGCAGCAGCGTGGTAAGGAATCGGTTGTGATACGCGGCAGGCAGCAGGACAAGAGAAATGTACTATGAGAGGTGTCGGTGAGGTTTGATAATGGTCTTTCCCATATAGTACTTGGCATAGCCGAGCATCAAGGGAAGGAAGCAATTGCTTATGGCATTAAAAAAGGGCAGTAACGCGATGGAATAGGGGGCTGGAAAATTCTGGCTGACTCCTTGTAAATGCTGACTCTAGCAACCATACCAGATGAGGGAATGACCTTTTGAGAAGCAGCATAGGATCGCTGTTGTATGGGCCATTTACAGTTACAAACAGACACTTGGCACTATAGAATGGAATACAGAGTTCTGTACAGTATTTCCCTTTATTTTTCAGTGATTAACTCTGAGAACTGGGATGATATACCACCTGAGGTTTTCTCTGATGCTAAATCAATTTTCTTTTACTCATATTTTATTGTTATCGTTATTGGTTCTGAATAACCTCTTACTGCCACACGTGAAACTGTTCCTTCACTAGTGTCTCATGATCCACAGGGACATTTTCATGGAAACTTCTACATCTTGACCTGTAATTTTTCTACAGTTTGAACAGTCTTAACGTGAGCAAAAAACTCTGCTACTACAGAGAGGGGGAGTTATTTATTTGTAGAATCAGCAGTGACTTTACCCCTAAGCTATAATAAAACTGTTAAAACTAAGTGTTCAGTAACTTCCCAGCTAGGAAACATTTTCTGAACCTTTCCCTGTATAGTTTTCTGTGGTTTGAATTATCATTTGTTAAATGTATTATGACATACTATTTACCACAGACCACAGCTTTGAGACCTTTGTGTGGCCATTGTCCCCTAGGAATTTCATAAATAAGTCACTGAAAACTAGACATATACTTCAATCCCTTTCGCTGTATTTTACATCTTCTGAATGATATTTGCTTTGACTTGGATGAGACCAGGTTTATTAATGTTGCTTTATCAGTTGCTAAGGGCTGTGATGTTCTGAAGTGGAATTTGGGCATTGCTTCTTCTTAGCATGTGTGGCTTGTAGACCATAAAGCTATTAACCCAGTTGGAGGGAGGGGGAAAAAAAAAAAGAAAAGAAAGAAAAAAAGGGAAAAAAAGGTGCTTATTATTCAAGACAGCTGAGCAAATTGAAAACTCTTGGTTCATCTGAAAACCTCTACTGAACTTTCCCCAAACAGGAAAATTAATGAAATGCTGCTTGACTATTTGGCTTTTTCTGCATTGTATTTTGACATTAATTTGATCTGAAATTTCATCTTGACTAATAGTCAGCATCCTTAATATTCATATTGCTTTGGCGGCCCAGGTCTGTGCACTCGAGGATTTGCTCCTGAAATAGCAGTGTTTTGTAAAAGTCAGTGTTTTTTCCTTGGTTGCTTACAGAAAGTAAATCTAAGAGAATTGGTCTATTACTGGATGTGCATCTGATTCTGAGTCAGTGAGAGCTGTAGATGTTCAGCATTTCTCCTTATTGAGCCATACAAATAAGGAGGCATCTCAGACTAGCTCATGCAGGCTTTTGAAAAGAAAAAAGAAAAGGTCCCTCATTCTGAGCAGCTCCATTCAAATCTTACTGCTTATCCTTCAGGCATCGTCCATTCAATAATGTAGCCTTATCATACTATATATTTAAGTGCATTTCTAACGGAACCTTAATTCTTACTTTGGTGCAATACTGCATATGGATAGGCCTAAAGGATGCGGGTTTAGATCTCATTGCTGGAGCATATGTGAACTCTAGGCAAGTAAGCCTTAGAAGAGTGCTAACAAATGCCTGTGGTTGCTGCCTTACCACACTGGGACCAATTGCTGTCACCCTGTCCTGTAAAATGCATTCCCTGTCCTGATTTTGTTTGAATTCAGTATGATGCCTTCTGCACAGCTTTTTTCATATTCATTTTGTGAGCAGAAGAAACATTTTTCATGAATGGCCTTCCTCCATTAAATAACCAGCTGAAAATAAATCTGTTTAGAAGTTATATTTACTTTTGTAATAAAAAATAGATGTGATCCTTACCTACCATAATTATTTTTTAATCATGCATCATGCTATGGACCTTTTTGGCCATATATTGGCTCTTTGGCTATATTTATATAGAGAGATATATATGTATTTCAGCTATACTGAAATAGAATTTTTTAAGTTGTTCTAATTCTTGTTACATAAAAATAATTGACTATTTTTCATGTGTAAATTTGGGAAGTTCTTTTTGTAAATCAGCTTACTGTGTTGTTACTTTATATATTTCAGCAGCAGGCATACCAAAGTACTTTGGGCTGCAGCATACTGAGATCAGCCATCCATTTATGAAATGCCCTCCCGGCGTTTAGAAGCAGTACCCATTCTGCAAGAGCAACAATGTGTGAAAACCTGTAGGAAGGAACACAGATAATGGTTTATCCAGTTGAAACATAGAGCCACTGGTTTGTAAATAGGACAGATGTAACTAATGTGCTACAATTTGGATGCTAATGTGCTACAATTTGGATGCTACTCTGTCATAAAACCAACTAAATTTTGCCACGTCTGAGACATGTATGTCACATAGTGTATCCTGGATGCTACTCTGTCATAAAACCAACTAACTTTTGCCATGTCTGAGACATGTATGTCACATAGCGTATCACCTACTTCATACCCTATAGATGGCAGATTATCTTTGGTGATCTCTGAGAAATTAATTATTAGATCTAAGGGCTTTACGAGATTAGATAAATCCTCAAGCTGAAGTAGAACATCTCTAGCGTATCTCCCTCTGTCTTGGGCCTTCTGAGTTGCCTCTCAAATAATAAATATCCTATTTAATCTTAATTACAAATAGGTGATGTGTATTTGCATTAACCTTTGTTTATTCTGCCATTGGAGGAAGTAAATTAGTGGCACTGAGACTATAACCTTTATTAAACAGTGTAGGCAACTGATCTGCTATAAACTCACAGTGCGAAGCCGACAAAGGTGTTCATGGAAACTTGCCAAGATTTCAAAACTTAACAGTAGAGAATTAAGCTTTTTGTGTGCTGTGGAATAATTTGTCTTGTAATTTAGCTTTAATTCACATTTTCACAATTAATTAAACATCAACCTAATCATTATACACATAAAGCATTTAAATTGATGTATGAAGAATGATGGGGAATGAATAATGCTTTGAAGATCCATTTCAAATTAGTTGTTTGATTAATGAATATTCCACAAGGGCATTTGTGTGATGACCTCTGTTGATGACTTAAGGAAAGGCATGTCTGTTTAGATAATGAGAAGACAAAGTGAGTGAGAGTTATCTCTGCGAGTAAGCAGTGTAGAATTACAAGGATTAATCTATACGAAGCATATTACTTATTTGCATTGCTTGTAAGAGATAAAATAGAACTGTAAGTTCAGTAAATAAGTTTGGCATTTGAAAGATGCTGCTTAATGATAAAATGCATTACTTGTATATGCCGGTCGTCTTTCTCTGGTTATGGAGGACGACAGTGGAGGGCTGTTCTCTCTTCCTAAGCCCGTTACAATCCTTCACAGTACCTGACCTTTCAATTTCTTGCATGCAACAGAAGTAAAATGTTTCACACTGTAGCTCATTCGCTTCCTGTTGCTTCTGTAGTTATAAAGATGAAATACAAATGTTTTACCTGGTAACCTTACTTAATAGATTGGGTTTCCAGATGTTTTACTTCAGCAGTGTACAAAATGTATCTATAAAATTAGTGGTAACCTTATATATCAGAAATGCAGTGTACTTTGGCACCTAGAAGAGTTTCTGCGGTGCAGGGTTGCTGCCCCTGGCTCAGCACCCTCTGAGCTGCTGACTGTTCGAGGCAGGATACAGCGCTGCAGGGGCCAAGCAGATGTCCAGTCTGGTCATGCCTACCTTCCACAACAACAAAAATGTTGGGAAGAAAATGTTGTTGGGTATCAATTTGACCTTTTTTTATGTTTGTCAAAGATCCCAATGAAATATTTCATAAATATCTTGGGCAGCAGCTAGCCACGTCTCCGCTCCCTGCGTTCAGCTTGTAGCACTGGGGCAGTGTAGGGACAATAAAGCCCTTTAGAGACCACTCCCGAAAGCATTTCAATTCTTCAACAGGCAAGGGATACATGGTGGGCACCCTGACATGGCCACCACTTCCTAGGTGCCATTTCCAGTGCTGTTGGGGTCACTTGCTGTTAGTGCAGCTGCCTTCAGTGATCTTACAGAAGGTATAATTCAGGCAGAAAACCCAGTGATATCAGCTTTTCCTTACTTTCCCTTCCCCTAGGCTGTCCTGGCTGTCAAAAGAGGGTGCTGTTTCTAAGTCCAGCAGGGTTGAGAGAAGTCCAGTCCAGCCCCTCTTGAGGATACCTCTGAGTCCCCCAGCTGACAAGAATGTGGGTGTTAGATCTGGTCATGAGTCTTTTCATAAAGCACTTTTTTAATTGTAAAATGCAGATTTGATTAAATAGGATTTTTTCTGCATGACTAGGCAAGATTTACCATTTAAATCTGTATTTTTTTTTTAAGAGATATTTCTCAGGTCCAGGATGAAGCTTGCAGTCCAAACCTGGCCCTCTAAGAACACAGAAAAGGACGCAATGGATGAGGCAAAATCCCCCAAATCCAATAGTCTATCTCCACCAACGGCTAGTAGAGGATCAAGGGAATGCTAAACAGATATACTCCCTGAGCTTCCAGTAGGCCAGAGGTTTCCTTCAGCAAAGGTGATATCTTTGTGTTTAAAAAGATACATAGCCTGCTTGGTTCAGTCAGAGATTAGGGTGGGGTCTCCCCCATCCTAGTCAATAATATTTGCATTCAGCCTTCCCCTTTGGTTCAGGGAATATTGGGTAATGAAAAGAAAGCCAGAATGCTTCTCATGTACAGATTGATATAGAACAGAGGTGTGAATGCCGGTTTCAGGCACCTTCTCTCTCTTTTCTTCCCATTCCCCTGAGTCCCTTTCTTCCAGCATCCTTTGTTCTCTTACTTGTAGTCTCTGTAAAAACTGAAACAAAATTCTAATGTTTCATCTTAACCCAGGCAGTCACGGAGCAGCCAGGTTTATTCTTTTGTCCCTGTCCCCTGAAGTAGAGAGGGCAGCCAGCACAAGGACGGCACCCTATCTCCTCTCCAGCTCATTCAGGCTTGAGTTGACAGCTTGGGGAAGATGTTTCGAATTTGTTGTCAAATGTAACATTTTTTCCTTAACCTGTGTGATTTCAAGGGCCGCATCTGAGAATCTGGAAGGGATTGTGAGCGGTGGGGACCGGGACAGGGACAGGGTGCTCGTGGATTGAACATTCACAGCTTTTAAACCATTCAGTCAGAGAAAAATCCCATCTTTCTCTGGTGCTTATTCTCTCTATTTCCTCAGCACAAGTGTAAAACTTTGCCTGGACCTGCACATGCACAGGTCTCTTGATTGGGAGGTAATATTTCAAACAGTTTATCCTGCTGGGATAACTCCTTGCGTTTCGGATGGGATCTGAGATGATGCATTAAAAGAAGTCAGATCCTGTCCTCTTCTCCGTGGCATAACGTCTCCTGCCTGCTGGCATCTCTGCTTTTTCAGGCCTGGGCAGGAGGGATTTCTGCAAAGTCTGGGTACAGGGAGAGCAAGACCTCCCATTTCCCCAGCTTACATATTATCAAAATTGATTAGAGGGCAAATTAAAGCAGACTTGAAGTAAGGGATAATGCAGTGAAAATGGTGAAATAAATTTAGAAGTAGAGAATATCAGCACACAGATGTCAATCACAGCAGGATAAACTGCAGTATTTACACAAGAGAAATCAGAATCATGCCTACTGTGCCGTCTGCCAATATGCTCCTTTGGAAAGGCACTACTTATAGCACAGTACTTTTACCACCAGTAGAAGCCCATAAATACTAGTACTTAAAATACAGAATACCTTTGCAGTCATCAATGGATAATCATGATTTGAAGTTTATACCCCTAAAAGTGATCTCTTTGAGCTTTGTCATAATTCTTTGCTATACTTTTGAATTTTGGTATTGATAAAATTAATTCTGTCTTGTGATTGCAGTCAGTAAGTGAGAATGACAGGAAAATATATTTACTAATGAGTTCTTTTTAAATAGCTCTTTGAATCAATAAGAGCAGATGAAGCTGAACTTACACAGAACATTAAGCTGTGACCAGATGGAACTTTAAAAATAATATGACAATAATGTCAACATAATAATTTGTGCACTGCTAACATTCATTTTGCATTAGGCAGTAGATAAGGTATTTAGAGTCATCTAAATCTACTTTTCAATACAATGAGCACTTAAAAGCTTATGACTGACTTTTGGTGAGACTTAAGGGCATACGGGATAAATTGCTTTTGAAACGGGGACACAAACTCATAAGTAAGGTATTAACTTTAATCTTTACCTGGATTCTGATGTAGAGTCCCTCAACAAAATTTAGGAAGTTACTACATTGTGGAAGTTAGAAAAGACACCTGCAGCGAGATGCTAGTAAGTAGATGTGTTAGGCAAGGGCAATGCCATTTTTTGATTCATGCCGAACAATTAATTCCATCTAGTGTAATGTATGGCCTTTCATGTGGTATTGATTAAATTACAAGTGCGTCACTAGTTAAATAAAATATCTTTAAAACATTCTATATAATTAGTTAATTTCTAATGATCCACGTAGCCTACAGGAAAAATCATAGGAAAGAAATAAGGAATCTTCTCCTTCAAGAAAAGAGAAAGTGAGAGCTCCACTCTCAGTCCTCAGCTGGTGTAAATCAGTGTCCTCCACTGACTTCACTGCTCGGGGATTTGTCGCATTATGTATTTGTCTTTGCTTGTGGTATAGCTGAAGTTAAGGCAATTGTTTATCTCTAAGCTTCTTATCTTGTGAACAATATGCTGGGG
>NW_009224318.1:10938-18657 GCF_000690835.1 Fulmarus glacialis | reverse complement strand
TATATATGTGTGTGTGTGTGTGTGTGTGTCCAGGAAAGAGTCTTTCACCCATCCAGAGCAACAAATGCTAACAACCTAAAAATCTGCCACTGGAGACTTTACCTGTCTCCCAGAAACTGTAATTGCTTTCTTGGTATCACTAATGAACTGAAACTCTGTAACCTACATTCAAGCTGTCAAATCTTGCAGCATACTAATATTCACAAAAACCAACATACCTCCTTCTCTGCATACAACATACACTATTTTCACTAATTAAACTGTAGAAAATAGAGGCATTTTAACCGTCTCTTCATTTCTTAGACACATGTTGCTTTACTTGAAGAAAATATTTTTTATCTGCAAAAACTAGATTAACATTAGGAAAACGACCACGCAAGCAGGTTGGCAAATTTATATGATGGAATACAGACAAGACCTTTATTAAAAATGGCATTTCTAGCAAAAAAATGTTTAATATTAAATTTTGTTTTCACCTATCCACAGGAAACGTAGCTGTACTGCCCTCCCATACTGCCAAACATCCTCCTGCCACTTGCATCACGTGAGACAAAGTACTTCACTGAAATTCATGGCAAAAACAAGTAAGCAGAACACTACTGCTTATTTGGAGGCCTAAATGGACTGACGTCATTGTCTCACCGAGTCTGTGCACACAGGGAAAGATCCTGGTGACATAACAACATGCACTCCATTTTCCAAACTAGTGGCCTGATGGCCTCAGAAACCCACCACATCTCCCTAAAGCAGAGGTTAATAGAGAGAAAAATCATGCCAAAGAAACGAATTTCTGGCAAAGTGAAACAGCAAGTAAGGGCTTAGCTGGCTGCTGCCACTCGTTGACTGGTTGTTTCACCAGGATGCACACAAGAGAACAGATCTGTAAAATTAATTGGGTGGCATCGCAGGTGAGCTATGCTTTGTGTAGCTATGCTTTGCTTTCTTTAAAAGCAACCTGGTGCCAGGGTAAGGAGCCTCCTCATTTCACTGTCTGGTTGCACACTGCGTAACTCGATACACAAGCGATACTCATCAGTTAGCAGTTTAATAGCAGTTTACAGGTAAATATGACAAGCATTTAGGAAGCTACCCTCTTGGCTATGTAAGCTTTCATAATTCAGCAATATTAGCTATGTGGAATAAGGAAGAGAAGCTGCAGGTTTTTAACTCAGAAAATGAGCTTGGGTGGTTTGCCTTTATTCCTTTCTGGACAGTAGAGATTTCTGTTTGACTTCTCTGACTTTTCAGTAATACTCCATCAATGGCCTTTGCTCAGTAGTTCCAGGAAACTGGCCTTTGGGTTGAAACCCCGCACAAACTTCATGCACCCGCCCCAGCGAGAAACCCTTTACACACCTCCCTGTTCGTGTATTAGTTGCACAACCCATGCTTAAGGGCCATCCGCCCAGGACATCCAGTAGGAAGGTCAAGTCACTTGTGATCAATTTACAAGACCGTAGCTTTCATAAGCTCCTTTCCATCCTGGAACCTGCCGTACAAAAAACCACTAGGTCGATATAGTAGAATTTCCGTGACGCGCCCAGCTGCGCTGCTGGTGTTACCCTCACGACACTCCCACGCCTCTCGCACACCTTCCCCTGCAGACACCTCCGCTCGGGCACCGCGCGCGCAGTGAGTCATCCTGCCTAACTTTAGCATCTGATGCAGCTAGCTGTTCAGGAATCTACTCACCTTAGACCCTATAAATAGTCAGTGATAGAAAAAGGCATCTCCAGACGGTGATTCAGAAAAAGAAACCAACCTAGATGCTCAGAGTCCTTTTCCAGAGGAATTTCTCTGTGTCTGCTGACTGCGTAAGACAGAAGCCAAGGGACACGGGGTGGGCGGCTGTATCAGAGCTGGGTGCTACGCAGGCCGCTTTCGTATTATAGTGATAGCAAAACCTGATATTAACCTCCATTTTAAACTCCTGGGGACAGGCATAGGAGGACTATTTTCCTGTAAAACAAAACTCAGAGGGTCTATACACAATAACCACGCTCACACGCTTGCTCTCCTTCCAGGACCCTCAGCGCTGGCCGATGCTGCGCCCCGCTCCCCAGGGCTCCGGCAGCTGGGGCTGCGCTGGAACCTCGCCCTGGGCACCGCTTTGGGCAAAACAGAGTCCCACCATCCCTTACTGCAGCCTCACAGCTTCCCCCACACCAGAGAGGTTCCTCCCAGGCCTTCTCCTACCCCCAAAAGTTCACTTAATGGCATCATTTTCTCGATGGACAATGAAACCCATTTGCGCGTAAGTGCTAGACAGCCTAATGGTTGCAACAAGCAACGAAACAGGAGGTAGAAGGAAATAAACCTGAACAGACGTCCTCTATCCAGCCCACATTTGCTTTCACTGGATAGACATTAGTACTTTGCAATTGTTTTCATTCACAGGTGTGACTGGGGCCTTAACTGGTGTGTTTGGCCTTAACTGGTGTGTAGAGTGTTATATTAGGAAAGAAAAATTTGCCCTTTTCAACAAGCTGAGACATCTAAGTATATTTTCAAAAAACAGAATATGCAGAAAGATTCAATTATCACTTCTTTTCAACCAGTATCTGTGTTTCTGCTCAGTGATGTTTCCATAATCTCAAGTCCAGCAACTTTTTACAACCGCTACTGCATAACCCAACTGATTGAAACACTGGTTGGTTAGCAATGTACCGTTTAGCTAACGACTGTACGTTAACATGCGTCACTCTGTCCAGCATAGCAGACATGATTGATTTTTTTCAGTACATTTTCATCACACCACTCAAAATACAGGCTGTGGAGAGCAAGTTCTGTCTTATAGCAAATTCTAGTCTCTGTTAAAATCATGGAAATTTCATGTAAATTGGAATAATTCAAATCTCAGAAGACAAATATCTGCCCCACCCTAGGTCTGTAGCAGCAATTGTCATCGAAATTTCTAGAAACTTATCAGGGCAAAGAAAAACCTCAATGACTAAATATTTTACCGCATAGTCTCTTGACATTGCCTTTTAAAGAACATTTCTTGAAATAAGGAGAGTCAGTCAAAGAAGCCTAGATTGGCATTTATTAAATACCACTTATCCGTAGCATATAGATTCTTTCGTAGATAAAGGTTCTTTAGGCCTTCTCCAGCAGTCTGGTGCTATAGAATACCAATGATTTCACTGAGCTTTGGACTAACTCCCACTGGAAGTATTTCAGGAATCAATCAGTGCACAAATATCCATGAGAAAACACCTCAGATCGCATCAAGTCTAGTAGGAAACAGCAATAGGTACAGATTTTCCTTCAACTCTCTAATACAGAAAAATAGAAATCCCACATTTAAATAGCATTTCTAAAGCAGCAGCATCAAAGGTTGTCTCAGCTACAAAGGCTGCTTACCAGAAACGCCTTAATTAATGCTTGTGCAACCTTAACCCTGGTCCCCAGCACTCATGTGTTATGATACAGATTTTAACGAGATGCTCACATACTCTTTTTTCCACTGAACCCCTGACCACACAAAGTATAAGCATGTGTAGACATGAATCAGAAGAGAGCAGTGAATAATGTTCTGTGGAATTTCTTTTATCTCATACTGCAAAAGATGAGAAGGGTGTTGAAAAGCATCTAGTGAAGGAACACAAAGTGATGCGCTGGAGAACTGAACTCCGCTCTATCGCACACACAAAGGTTTTTCTTTGCAGGTACCATTAAGTATATGCTCTTCATTTTGTAGCCATCTGGCTTGAAACATCAGCCTTTGATTTTCAAAAGCCTCAAGCGTTCTATCCGCAACCGGGCACTACAGTTGCTCAGTGTGTTCTGAATGTTTGAATCGCTTAAAAAAAGGCGCCTCAAATGGGTCAGCCAGAATACAAGGAAAGTTTAAGCTCTAACCACTGGTTACTCAGTTCCCTCCTCTGTAAGATGTGGGAAAAACACTCTCCTCTCACAGAGGGCTATGAAAACAGATGCATTAATGGCTGTGAAACGATCAGGCAGAGCAGTGATTCACGTCAGGGAAAAACCCTGGAGGAAGTTCAGTCATCAGAGCAGGGTCTGAAAAGGGCTTCGGGAACGAAGGCATGAAGGGACACCCTGGGCAGCAAAAAGAAAACAAGATCCTGAGCAGATGCTCCCTGGAGAGCCTTGTTTACTCTGTTCATCAAGTAGGACCCACACAGCATTGCCAAAAGCCAACCTGGTGTAACTTGGCCCTGGCAGACACTCGACACAAAAAACTTCAGCCCAAACCAGTAAAGTTCGGCAAATTTTTAGCAAAATTAAATCAGAGTTCAGTAATAGGAAGCATCATGTAAACTCAGTGATAGCTGACACTACCCACTCTGCTTACAACTCTGCCATCTCTCAAGATAAACCGCCAGCTTCAAACTGCCCACACAGAGATTCATTGAGGCGCCCGGAGGAAAGTGCCACGCGTTGCTTTGTTCAGGGGAAAGTGTGAAATTTATCATGTGCCTTTTTTTTTTTTGCTTTCCCTTTTCCCCTTACTTCAGACTGACAAGTGCAAATTAAAATTTCACACCCAGCCTCAAGCAGGGAGCATGAAATTCTGATTTGGGGGATTTAGGCAGATTTCTCCGGGATTACAGGGGCGGCAGTTGCCCAAGTCAGCGCCACGGAGCCTGCCCCGGCCAGCCTGCCCTGCCCTCGGGCAAAAACTTCTTGGTGCAAACCTTTAATGGGGAGAAAATGCAGATGTAGCACTGTCTAACAGCATTATTGCACAGGCATATTTCTATTTTTATTGTTGATAATAATAACAAATATTTATACTGGAAAGTACCCTCAGATCAATCGACTTGAGGCCATAGACACCACAGGAATGGACGGCTGGTTCCCAGTGTCAGTGCAACAGGGCCACTTGCAGGGTAGTCAAAGATAACCAGAAGGTACTTACATCAAAACGTGTAAAACTTAATACATGATCTGTACTGAACACAGGTTTTTACTGTGCCCTTTCTAGAAACCAGAAAGGATTTACTACTTTGGACCATTTTTTAGATATTCCCTGTCCTTAGAAGCCTATTGCTGTTTTCTCTCCCTGTGGAGGCCCCACTAATCTACTCCATGTTCCGATGCTGGCCTTGACCTCTTGGGCACGGTTATTCCATGCCAACCTCAAAACGCTTCTGGCGTTGCTAAAGATGAGCCATGGAAAAGAGACAGAAACAAAAATGATTTATAAATTTTGGTATTATGAGGTACTGAGCATCTTCAGCTCCTTTGTAACCCTTTGCCCCGGATCCCTTAGCCCTCAGAGACCTCTAGAGATGCACAGTGAACGCCTCCTCCATCAGTGCCTTCTCTTTCCTTCACAATTTTGTTGGACAAGTCACTGGTCCTTGAGAGAGGACTTTCTTTTTGAGACCCAGGGTCACTTCAGTACCAACAAAGAGCAGCAAAGGAGGGAATAGCTTAGCAAAATTCATGAGATACACTTTTACATGCCAAAAGCATACCATAACACTCTACCAAACCGGAGTCCCTGGGATAGTTCCCAGTAAGCTCAGAGGAGCCACAGCTTCACTCAGGTTTGATTGTCCCAAATTCTCTCCTATCTGTTGGGTAGAAGCCTGCGTTTGGCATGGTGACATTTCTGATTGTCAATTTTCACTTTCCAATTATTTTATTAAGCAAAAAAGTGATTTCCAAAGCACTTGGGTGAATAACATTAACGCTTTGAACTTCACATCAATTCAGCCTTATCCCCATTGCCAAACTGCTGCAACACGGCACTGCTGGATGAGAGAAAACGAGTGGATGTCAGCAAGTGCCACTCGCTTCTGGATTTTTCATTACCTTGAATGGTGGAGCTCCATTTTTATAACGTTAAATTCCTCCTGCTGACATTCATGATTTAACTGGCAAGGACTGCAGCGAACTGCTGAGTAATCCATTTAAAGAAATAGGTTGGATATATTAGCTAAGAATTTTCTGGCACCAGTTCCTACGTTTTGGTTAGTATATACCGCAGCACAGACATCCAACGATCTATTTTTCTCTTTGCAGAGAACAACATTCTCCCCATTTTTGGAGACAATCTAGCACATGGAAAAGAAAGAGGTGGGACTAGAGTCAGCTCTCAGTTGTGCTGGTAGGTATTTAGTGTCATCTCAATGAACTCAGTGGCTTTGGAGAGTTTTGGACCATCACCAGTGTGGTTGAGGGAAGTTATTGACTCAGTAACTCTTAAAAAGCCTCCGTATGACAGAGACCTCGGAATTCAACACCTGCATTATTAAGGTTTTTGTTTGTGATTATATGTGATTAACTCTGAAACCTTTTTTAATTCAAAGTCAGGATGTGATGCCATTCCAACACCACACAGCCACAACACTTCTGGAAAAGTATCCTTCAAAGAAAAAAACTACACCCAATGTCAGGACAGCACTGCAGGATTAACAGCGTCCTCTACATTTGAATATTGCTTTGTCCCAATTCCGAATCTATAAAAAACAGCCCTGCTCAGTCAGGATGTTTTAATCACCGAGACTTATTCAGGAATACAAACGTATGAATAAGAGTCATTCCTCCCTCCAAACACCACCAAACCACAGCAGAACATGAACTCTGCTCAAGGACACACATTTACTCAGCTCATGACTATGTTGCCAAGCTGCCTACCCGTTTGCTTTATTTTTCATTTTCAAGGGTGCGGAAATCTTTGTTCACTTAAAGGCATCCTTCTGGTTTATTGTCCTAGATTACTTACCTTCTGGGTGATGATTACAGTTAGTGAGGGTACGAGGATAAAGGTGCCTTATCCCTAGCAGAATTTGTCTTCCCACAGAACTCAGTTACACAACGACACAAGTGAGGTTGCATCATTTTAACTACAGGAGGTTACATTAGTACGATTTTTGTATTTACATAAAGATGAAGACGAAGAAAAAAAAAAAATCATCTACAGGAACTAAAAAGTACATCTTGATTGAAAGATGGCTGAGACAACCTGATAACAGCTTATGTGTCTAGAAAACACTGGCACATGGAAGGGAAGGAATTTTTTTTAAGAAGAAAGTGGGGGAGGGTTAGCTACAAAGGATAGATTGTGAAAAATTATTAAACCTAGACCCAAGAAAACATTTTTAAGCAGTAAGATCATTTAGACTACAATGTAGGCTCCAAGTGCAAACTGTTGAATTTCTTTCTCTGGAATTCTTTTAAATAAGTCTGAACAATGCACAGGAGGGAGTGGTGGTGGTACACGGGCTTGGGGTGCACCAAAGGACCAAAGAGATTATTTCCACTGATACTGCTATACAAGTGACCTCAAAGATCTGGAGTATTTGGCTTCTGAATCATAAAGAATTCTCATAAACATCTCACATTCTAACCACATTTCGAAGGTTTTGCTTACACTGAAAAAATCATACATCAGATGGTACGCAGAGCGGCACAATGCAGAGACAGATGCGAAGAGAAAGGAATCATCTGTAACCATTGCAAAGCGTCCCTCCGCGGGGAGTCCTGCGTTTCGCTGGGTTACACAGAAATTATTAAGTACATTTCCTGCCCATTTGGTCAGAGGGAGCGAATATGCAGAATGGAAAGTAACAGCCTCTCAAGACAAGTAAAATTTGAGAATACCAACAGTCAAGAAGCAGATTGGAAGTATCAAGTCAAAACGGGACTTTCATTTTAATTCAGCAAACCATTATCAAACACTGAAAGCTAGGAGAAAAATACAGCCAAAACCAACTAATAGCAAGGAAAATGCCTTCAACCAAA
>NW_009224318.1:0-10911 GCF_000690835.1 Fulmarus glacialis | reverse complement strand
TATGTACGAGTCTGTCCAGTCAAGAATTTAGAGCCTTTGTGATAAATCATTTGCACCAAATTTTCAACTTCATTTTTTAATTATTTTTCCTTCAGCTAATTATACATTACTTGGAAAATTCAAACTACATTTCACTTTGATGATTTGATAAGAATGGTTAAAAAATAAAAATAGTCTCTGATTTTGGCCAAAATTTATTGTATTTTTCCAGAGGGGGAAAAAATACAAAACCAGAAACAGAAAAAAAAGAAGATATACCTTTGTGGGTGGCCTCCTGCAAAACTGGCAAAAGAAACACACTGCTTTCCAGTTTCACTTCTATATTCAGACATGTTTGCATAACTTTTGCATTTGGAAAGGATCTTTCATATTTCAGGGGAAGATGGTTCTAGTAAGAAAAAACTCTTTACCCAATAAAAAGTTCCTTTTGTATTCTTCATTTTTAGTTTAGCAAAGAAAGCTTCACCTTGTTCAACAACACAATCCAAAAACCACTGAAACTTGATTCTTATCAAACACAATCCTAACAAAGCTCTTGATAACAGCACATCCTTGAGGCTAAGGTTTTGACAGTAGTTTGTTCATCCAGGCTTCCTCCTACTTCTGCTCTTTATCTTCCCAGAAATTTTGCCCAGGTGGAATTAAGAGAACACTGGCTGTTTGTCTCACATTTCTACATGTCCAGATGTCTGACCAAGCTACTGGTATTTTGGACCACTCCTCCATGGAAGAGTGGTCATGAGGTAACCAACTCCGTAAGTGCAATAAATCTAGTGCAGCTGCAACGTACTGGAACAAGCGAGCCACACACATACCCAGTAGATTTGAGACGTCCTGCAGCGCTCTCTCACATGTGCAGAGCATGCTCTAGAATTTCCCAAGCAAACGCAGCAAGCAGGACGCAACTGGTATGTACTGGGTTTACAGTGCATAGCTGGACCAGTGGTGCAGGACACACACAGAGTCCCACATATCTTGCATATTAAGTCCCACACAACTTGGACACTGCAGATTCACGCTGGTCAAAGCACACACAGATCCTTGTTTGGAAAATTCTGGACGGAATGACGACACCCAGGACCTAACAGATTTGTCCAAGTCCTATTAAAATGCGTCAAAAATCAGGCGACACTGAAATTCTTCATGAAACTTGATCATTTAGCCATAAGGATATAGACTTCTTGCAAGATACAGCTAAATCAGCACAGAACAACACTTCAGATTGGAAGGCAGATTGGAAGAATCGAGTTTTTTGACACTGCTTAATTAAGCTATGCTGCTTTTCACACCAGGACTGCCAGCAGAAGGCAAAACATATTGCAAGCATACAGTTCTCTATACAACCAGACACTAAATGGCACTCCTTCTTCGCTTCCCCACTCTGCTACGTGCTGTTCCACCTTGCCTACCAACCATCCTGGCAGGGAACCATCGTGCTCTGAGCATGCACCAGAGCTGCTCTTCCCCAGGAATAAGGTGAGTTGTGCTGCTGTCCCCCGCCAGCCGGCCCAGCAGCCAACGGAGCCCCTCAGCCGGCAGGGACAGGGCACCATGCGCCTGTACTCTAAGCAGGAAAGTTTTCCCCTGGCAAAGGGCAAGAGCACCGAGGAATGAAAGCACCTGCAGCAGCGGTGTGTGTCTTTAGACCCCTCTGCAAAGGGGGAGCAGATCCCAGCCTGGATTTGCACGGCAGTCCCTTCTTCCAGCCCGAGCTCAGCACTTCCCAGGGAAGGAAATTCACCCTGAGCTCTTGGCAGTGTTTCTGAAACATCCTGTTAATCACTTTGCGGTTTTTAAGAGCAAAAAGTGAAATGAAATGAAGTCCAAGGGCTTGCCCTGACTTTGTTGTTAAGGCGATTGTGAGGGGGAGAAACAAGAGGAGAGCAGCTAACAGAGGTCAGACCAGGAGCTTCGAAGTGTGTAGGTGCCTTATTGATCCTTCCTTCAGATCCTGAAACCAATAAAATTACTTTCTTGAGATCCTTTCTACAGGGGTTGAAGACAGTAATTTCTCCTGGGTATCTAAAGAACTTGAAACTTGTTTGGAAAAAACTTGAACTATTTACATTTATTATAAAGAAAGTGAGAAAGGTATTTGCACGTGACAATGACTTTTGGAAGAACGGGGAGAGATCAGTACTGCAAGATGCTTTTGGTGTTAGTGCACAGGGAAGTGTGTTTTCTTTAATGGATATTTTAGGATTTGGGGAGCAAGGATTGCCTTTTGGTTTTGTGTTTCGAGCCAAATTTGCCCATGAATGAGACATTCTCCTAACTGCTAACACAATGATGTCAAATTCTTCCAACACTTTCGCTATAAATTGGAAGAAAACAAAACGAGAGCAGCAAAGGGCTCATGCAACATGACATCTTGGTATAGAGTGGTCAAAATATTGAGGGGGTATGACTGGTTCCTTGAAAAAATGTGGATGAGAAGCTGAAAGATACTGGGATATCTGGGAAAGACTGAAATCACCAAGACATCACCTGGAGACCTAAACCAGACCGATTAACTGTTGTTAAAAAAAAAAAGAAGTGGCTCAGCTGGATGAAACAAGAAGAGAGGAACTGGAAGAACAAACCAGTAACAACAGAATCGAGGAGTAAAAATTTGAGACTTCTTACAGTTACACTGTAGAGTTTAAATAGTTTTGGTGAACTGAAGAAACATACAGAAGAACAGGCCAATGCTAATTCAATGAATTATTGAAATCAGTTGAGCAGTTTTCAGAAAATTGGAGCAGAGGTATGAGAAGAAGGTACTGCTACATGAACACAAAGCAGTGATTTTTGGAAAGTACTATGGGAAAGGAAGGCATTATCTATGTCCTGCAAATTGGATTAAAAACAAAGTATGAATGGAAAAATGAGATTAAGCACAGCGAAGTGCATATCGCAAAAGAGGGCTGTTCAAATAAAATTCAGAAAATTATTTAACCAGAAAGCACCAGAAGGAATGGAGGTGTGATTATTACTGACAGAGCTTAACAAAATTACATCCCAGCTCTGAATGCCTCTGTAACAAACACTGGAGGAAGGCGTACCTGATCAGGTGATAGGAAGAAAGACTGCGCTCATTAAAAAGGAAAAGGAGCAGCTTGCACTGAAAGCCCAAGACACATAACTTGGTCACTTATGATCTGGAAGCTTCTTGTCAGATTCATTAACAACAAATTGGTTGAACTGGTTGAAACTAATGACGTGTTTCCTGAGATAAGGAAGGGTATCGACAAAGCATAAGTGGGGAGGGGGAAAAAAAAAAAATCATCTCATTGGTGGCCGAGCTGCTGAAGGCAGAAAAAGACTCTGCCTGAATGCTGAGCAAATTACATGAATGTGTATGACACTGTCATACGCCTGTGTGCTAAGTGATGAAAGCACATCTGTTGCAACTGTAATGTCTGTAAAATAGCACGTAAAAGCACACAATCCATGCATAGAATGCAGTGGTAAAACAGTAAGAAAAGTAAGAATATTTTCCAAGGGGCTCTGATGATTTTTCATGAACAATGAAAGGTGTTGCTGTCTCTTGGCAGACAGAAAAGGGGTGTCAGAGAGTGAGGAACCGAGTGGCAGGGCTTCGTTAGGAATACCTGAGTCCATTCCATCACATCCATAGATACCCTCCATCATTAGGAATACACAGGTCATATTCTCAATGCTCAATTCTTAACGTAACTTCAAGTTACAGATTGGTTTCAATGTGTTCAAATGAATCTCAAAGTAAATCATGACACCAGAAGGTACAAAATTAATCAAAACAGAAGCAGACAAAGACACTTTGCAATTCAGGCAAATTCAGCCACCCGGTTTCCCACAGCCTTGCACTAGGTCTGCCCCCACTAACCTCACTGGGAACTTTTCCATTAAAATCAGTGTGAGCAGGATCAAATGCATGGCCTGGCTGAACCCTATCCACTTGCCAACCAGTAATTTATTATTACAAAGGCAGTTCCCAGAAAATGCATTCGTATAAGGTCTGTGAGAATTAGCTATCACATAACATGCGTTGCCTACTGGGATTTTGAAAGAGACACTGTAATTTATTTGGTGGGAGTACAATTCCACCTCACATTGCAAAGACTCTGAGCTCTCCTTTAAAAACTTCAAAAAATTGAAAAGAAATAATCTTAAGGAAGAAATGTGGCCTTTTAGCTAAGGGATGCTTTTTCCCAGAGATTCTTGGAAAAGCCCCCGCCATCACTTCAGAGACAATCAGGCTTTCCAGTTGTCTGACCTGAGACCCATAAGGACTGTAAATCCTACTAGTGCAATCGATCTTACCTGCTGCAAATCTCAGAGCTTAGATGCACCAGTTTTCTTGCGAGGAACGCTCTGCCCTTTGCCCGTGCTTTCCACCAGGGTTTCAACAGCACAGATGACCATTTAATCCTCTTCAGAACGTCTGATAAGAGGGTCCCAAATGGAACAGCAGGCAATCAGTTATTATGGACCAGCAAACACCTCCACATAGATCTAAGGCTTAATTAATTCAGGCCGTGCGCCCTTCCCACCCACATCCTACCATCATCGCCAACAGCCAGCATCACAGTAGCATGAAGGCAGCCAGGTGAGGCTCTCTGGAAGTCTGGTAGCACCTCTAATAAAAGCGTTATAGGAGTTGCTACAGCAGTTTTACAATCATCCTACCTCTACATACATCCAGCCACAAATACAAATGAGATCCACAGCCAAAAAATGGCAGAAACTAACCCTCGGGGCTGTCACTTGATGTTACTCACCGTCAGCGGGGTCTTAAACAAAACTTCCACTTAACTTTCAGCCCCAACTTTATTCCGAAGCCTGTGTTTTCTCATTTGCATTTTGTTGCTACGCTGTTGCCCGTATGTTTTGCAGCAGACTGATGGATTTTGCCAGTCTTCCAAAAATATTCTGCTTCAGTAATTTATGACCTGCAGGTCAATATCTGAAACACTACAATGGGTTGCCATGGAAATGTCAATACCATCCGTTTCTCTGCACACATGCAATTGGGATATCCAAGAAAAATACCTGGAAATTTAGAAATTATATTCAAGTCATCTTATGGTCACTCAAAATCAGATTTTCCCCCTTTGTTATATTTTACGCTGGAGATTGAGCAGCACTTTAGGGCTGCCTAGGACATTTAATACCCCCAGCTAGAGCCTTTGGGCTGCCTTTTTCTAACCATTTCATAGTTTAACAAGTCTCCAGAGGCTCTGCTGAAAGAAAAACAAAGCAAAAAATACTTCAGCTTGCAAGTAGAATATAAGGTTAAAATGTATGACTTTCAGCCTGCTCTTTAGTCAGCACTTTCTTAAGAGGGATTGGGAAAAGGCTAAGTTGAACCGGCAGGAAGAATGGCCAGCGAGCCTGTGAACAAGGATTCAAGCCCAGATTTAATCTATGGCTTTATACAATACATCATTTTAAGCTCAGATCCTGGGAAGAACTGATTCCCCAATCCCCATGAAATCCATTTCTTGATGTATTGAAAAAATATCTGCTTTAAAAGCCACCTAACAGATATATTCAAGCCCCAAACATCTAGGGTTTGGCACACCCAGCTTCAATGTGAATAAACATGTACGAGGGCACTGAGACGCAGAGCAGATCTCTGTAAAACAGGAACCAAACTTCTGCCCTGCTCCACAGGGAGAAAGACATGCCCGACTGTGATGTGTTCATTACTATATATAACAGTGTCTCTCTAAAAAAGGAAAACCCGAGAAAGAAAGAAGCCCAGTAGGATGAATGAACTCTGAACACTATGATACAGTGAAGCTCAATTAGACAAACAGGATTGCTCCCACTCAGCAACAACAAAACACAGCTCATGAGATGCAATACTCAGTGCCTGTTGATTTCACGTATATTAATAGTCAGTCAAGGGCAATTTCTCATGTCACTATTTAGTTACCATTGCTACCAGTCATACCAGATGCTTTCCCGTGAAGTGGCCTGGGTTTGCTGACCTACGGAAGACTGACGTTTCCAAAATGTCACCACTTCCCACATCCAAAGACCCATTCAAAACCCACGTCACTTAAACCACACTGCCAATTTATTCTGAAGATACTTCACAAAAAAAAAGATCAGACAGAGAAAACAAACCAACGGTTCATATTTCTTTAAAAGTTAAAAAAAAAAAGACCCACATGTACAACAGGAGAAGAGATCTCCTTGACAGGCAAAGAGACGGGGTCACAGAGTGCACAGATACCTGACATGATTATAAATTTTAAAAATTCCCACAGGTGGCAGTTCATAGACGCCACTATTAGTGTTTTCTTTTCAGGTTACCTTTAGGACTGAGCATGCCTTACGTGCGACTGGTTCTTTGGATAAAAGAATCCTTTCTCAAATGTTCTGTAAATAATCACTCCAATTTTTAAAAAGCTGGGATTGTTGAAGGAATGTTAAAATATTAGGGTTACTGGCAAAAAAAAATAAAAAAATCCATGTCTCTTAAAATTGACACTCCGTCAAACCCTGCAAAATGGAGCAAACCTAGGGAAATTGATTTTGTTCCAAGGACAACTGTCTGAAGCCCAGCAGTGCTAAAGCAAGCGATCCTTAGCACCGCGAGGCTCCTGCAGCACGACAGCCTCCGAGCGGGCCAGCAGCGAGGGGCTGCGGAGGCTGAGCCACCGAGGACCGCTGCTCCTAACTCCTCCCTCCCACTTGGTCCTTCGGGATTTCTGGCCACCTTTCCTCACGCACCCATCAGGCAATACTGCAAAGGGCTGCTGAGAAACATTCGCTGAAGAACTACCTACCTGTGGAACTGTCAGCTCTGGAGTTGAAATAAAATCAATCCCTAACCCCCTCGCCATCCAGATTGTGATTAATAATTTTTCCCCTTGAAAGCACTACACATTGCCGGGCAGGCGAGCCATGCCAGATGGTCCGAGCACACACAGAGAGCTGGAACAAGTAAGTGACTGCACAAAAACTCACAGATAAAAGGAAGAGCAAAGATGCATTCCAGGCTCTTAAACAAAGAACCTGCTGAAAAATAAAGTACACGGTATTTAACCCATTCACAAGCACTACAGTTCCAAGAGCTGTGCAACATCACAGAGTAAAAGAGGAACCTCTTGGTCTGCAAGAGACTTCACCCTTCGCACGGGGATGGGACAAGTGGACAACAGAACCGGGTGCCACTCTCTGTGAGGGTCTCTTAAGTCACGCAGCCAGCGTGGAGCAGGGTCTCCACAGGCATTGAGGAAGCAATGCCACGATTCAGTTGCCTGCCTTGGCGTTGTTGGACCACCCAACAGCCTCCAGCTGGCGACTGCATCCCTTTCAGCAACGCAGCTCAGATAGCAACAGCTGGCGGAGGGACCGTGTGGCCGGCAAGAGGGGGAAGAACTAGACTGTCATTAGCACAGTGTTAGACTGGTTCAAACCAATGACCAAACCACGCTCTTGTTCTTATTACGACAGTAGAGTTTCAGCAACGGAGTATCAGGGTGCAGGTCTGCGCAGGCTCGAGCGTTGCAGGGCTCGAAGTAGGCAAGAGCGTCACAGCAGCGCCGGGATGTGACGGTAAGTCGCTGCAGCAGCTTGTGGCTCCTGCTCACGTGTGGGCCTGTAGCAGAAACAGCTCAAATCCAAGAAAGCACCTCTGTATTAACAAAATAATCATTGTTCAGCTTAAGAGTACATCATGGTCCAAGTCAGCCCTGCAGACAGAACATTTTAAATCTAATATGCAAATACTAGGTAACACGACTTCTGAGGTTTATGTTCAAATGAGCAAAGATAATTAAATTCTAAATATTACCAGCAAACATGCATGTGGGACTTTGTCCCATACACAGTTTGGGATGGAATATTTTGGAAGATAATTATACATCGTTTCTAAGATGATCATTGAGGAAAATCAAAGTTTGCGCTCATAGTTTGCCATAACATAGTTTCTGCTACTGCTTTATCCCACTGATTCAAAACAGTGTTTCTGCTCTATAGAAAAGCACAAATTTTCAAGAAGAAATTAATTTACTACTGTACCAAAGTGCAGATTCAAAGCAACTGAAATCAGAAATTTTACTGGTTTTTTCCCGGGCTAAGATCCTCTTGACTTTTATAATTTCAGGAAAGCACAGGGGAAAGGAGACTTGCACTAGCTGAAATGAAAGTTAGCACTGCTGTTGCTTGCTTTTCAAGTGAAAGTTATTTTTACCTAAAAAGTCCAGGCAGCCCCAAGTATTGCTTAGGGATTTCAAAGCACAGAGAACACAAATAAATAAGCAAGAGTTACAAAACAGCTACAGAAAGTTATTACCCAACACAGGCTCTAGCTACAAACCAAGGCACCTAATTCATACCAACCACCGGGTTACTGCAGGTGTACTCCCCAGCCTCCCGCAGAGCGCAACACATGCTTTGCTAAAGCACGTGCTTCCCTGCTCGTCACTGCGCCTGCACACACCATGGGAAGAATCAGGCCCGAAGAGCTGCATCCCCCTCTCACCCTGTCTCCAAAAGGCAGGTAAAAGGCTCTGCACCCTCTCCCTCTGGCCAGCTCACCCAGCAGGCAGTAGTGGCGAGCAGGAGCCGTCTGCACTGCTAAGCTCCCCCAGCTCTGCTGTGTCCCACCGAGCCTCGTGGGACCTGTGATTGCAACGGGGAAGGGAGGCAGGACAAGCAGTCGGGGCTCTACTGGGAGATGGGCTTAGGGCAGTGGGAAGAACAGCCTTTAAAGGCAACAGTGCATAATGCAGTGATTAAAGGCATTATATCATGCATAACCTACCATATATACGGTCAGCTAAAGAAAACAGCGCTTTATCTCAGGCATCAGATACCCGGGCTTTCGCTTTGAACGTGCCCGATGAGGACTGTCCATGCAGCACCAGCTCTGAGGCACTGAAATACTCTCCCTTTAACCAGTGTTGAGCTCACGAGCAACACAGCATTTGCTTGTACATGCTTGGTGTACAGTAGCCACCATGAACCAAATTAGTGCAGAGAAAGACCAAGTGATTTGTTTCTCGCTCTCCAGCTGGGTCTCGCACTGCTATAAACGCAGTGACTCTTCCAGTGCCCCTTCTGCAAGCACCGAGATACCACCAGCAGCACACAGCATTGCTTCAGTGGCCGGCCACCGAGGAGCAGATTTCACACAGCTGAGAACAGTCAGAACCAGCTGGAATACATTTTTAATCCTTGGACCACTTCACAAGGCCTCACATGTGGCTCTTCTGTTGCAAGAAACGACAGAAATTTAGATGTTTGAAGGATATCCATCTCCCTTGCAACTCTGGGCTTGCCCATTGCTTTCATTTGATGATGCCTGGAGCTTTTAGCCTGATCAAACCACATCATTATCATGGACAGCAGACAAAATTTATGCCGCTTTTAGTCAGAAAACATTTTAAACAGAAAATGTTTATCGGCATTTTCTACTAGAGCTTATTTTAGTGACACATACCAGATGCTATTTTGCATATTGTTATTAAACACAGAGTTTGAATCCCATGGTACAAAACAGCAAACACTACATGCTACCCATATTTTTGAATTCTCGGTTCCAGAATCCATTTCCTAAACGGAGATATGGGTTGCAGAACACTTTCAGTTTGTCAGGACAGAATATTAAGGTCTTTCTGTGAACAAGTTTCTCCCCCTTTGTGCCTGGCAGAGACATCAGAACCCGCTGGATCATTGCCATCCTCTGTCTTTCTCAGCAGGTTGGACAACATGAACACAGCTTGTAAATAAACAAACCCCAATAGGATGACACTTTGCAGAAAAACTCACCAGTAAATGTGAAATTGCAAAAACCGTGTGGGTGTGCACATACATTTTCATGAGCAAAACTCCTCACATGCCTGTGGGCGGCCACAACGCTCACACATGCAAGCACTCGCATGGGCTCCGAAGGCAGGGTCTGACTTAGGAACTGCTGCTCCGATGAACTCTGCTCTTACACTGGGCTATTACCAGCAAGAAACAGGATCAGCTTTCAGTAAAAACAAGGTTTATGTTACTCTTGTCCAAAAGGCAAATATTTTGTTCTGTCTTTCCTCCCAGGAGACTGAGAGGCTAAATTCATTAAGGATTGTGAGATCAATGGATATTATAAGGAAGAATAAAACCAAACCTTACTGAAATCTGTTGTAAAATGTTTTGTCTCTATAAATGTGTCTATAAACAAACAAGCGTTGACTAAATGTAAACGTAAACAAACAAGCGATTCATCATAGTTTCACACACCCCTCGTGCTGAATTAATTGATAGAAAAACGGGAAAAATAAAATGAGCACTTTCCCCATGCTTTCATCAGAGCTTCTCACAAAAATTTTGCAGGAGTATTTATTTAGCAACATTTGGTAATATTCAACTCCAGCTCTAAGCTGTTCACAACAATCACTTAGGAGAGCCTTATCACAGTGTTTGAATTCAGTAGAGAGCCTAAATGAACTCATCAGTTGAGAATGAAATTAGTTTTATTTTTACCTTAGCTAATGATACAAGCAAATCAGTGATATTTAAATAAGCACAAATAATTAAGTTGTTCACCTTTAATTCATGCATCTGAAAGGAAGTAACGTGCTCCGGTAACTTGCCTCATAACGAAAACAGGAACCCACCTCCATTCAGAATAAAAAACATTTAGCCTAAGGTACATATCTGAATCCCACTGGAACCAATTTGACCTAAGTACCTGCTTAAAGTTAAGCATGCCCTTAAGTGTTTCCTTGAAGTCTACATGGATCTCAACCTACCTAATGAGAAAGGCGGGGACAAATACAGAAACTGAGCTTCTTAACATACTATTACTATGTTCCTGTACTCCACGTTTAGCCACAGTTTACTACAGGAATGACTGCAGCTTTGTGGGGTGTATGGGAGAGGGAGACGACAGCTCAGCGCCAGGAATCTGTAGCGGAGCTGGCCCATGCGGCAGCTCCCGCTCCA
>NW_009224317.1:0-6180 GCF_000690835.1 Fulmarus glacialis | reverse complement strand
GGCTCCAGCGGACGAGCTTGGCTGGGTAGGTACGTATGTGGCACAACATGGTGACCAGTAGGGCCAAGAATGGCTGCCCCAGCATGTTGGCCAAGCATCGCAGCAGCATTGGAAGCCATCTGTGGTACATTCAACTCACGTTCCCTCCAGTATTTACAGATTTTGATTTCCTTTATCAAGCAGGTAACACTTCTGCTTCCTTCAGGGACCATTTTCCCCCCTTTCCAGCAGTTACCATTATCTCCCTTGCTCTGGGGAGCGGGAGGGGCTGCTCCTTCAGTTCCCACCACAGAGGCTGGCTGTTGCCCACACCAACTGCATACCTACGGCCTGCGATGGATCATACCATGACTTGCGCTGCTACCATGAGTCTTTTTGTGCCAGTATTCATCCCTGTAGACTGTAGAGGTAGCTACGTAGTTTATCAAGCCACACCTTTACCTTCATTGTAACCAACCAAATGAGTTACAAACTCTAATTCTCGTCGTAAGGCATCTCCTCTAGCCCTTAAATTACAGTTTTCTGTCCCTCCCCTTTTCCAGTTTTTTCAGCACTGCACTTCAGAATATGGACATTAGGGTGCTGTGTTCATCTGTATCCAGGGGTAGAAAAAGCCCTAGTTTACCCCTAGGTGTGCCTCCTCTTTGCATAGGGGCAAAGGCTGATTGTAGGCCTTTAGAGAGCACACAGCACGATGCTTTCCTTCCTCTGTGTACGTGTGCATACCTGAGATGCGTGGCTTTGTGTTTGACTGTCTTATGAGGCTGTGCCTTTATCCAGACCCAGTTTACCATGTTTTGAACGACGGCCCTTGTCATCCTGATTGTACCACCCTGCTGATGCGGATGTCATCTGCAAATTGTATTAGGAGTGATTTTGTATTTACTTCCAAATGACTAATGAAAATATTGATTACGTACATGTGTAGTATAGCATACATGATCCTGGAGGGATCCCATTAGAAGTAGCCTTATTCAGTAATGATTTATAACGGTCTAAAAAAAAAAATCTATGTGGCCAGTGTTTAATATATGCTTAACTGATGCTTTGTTACCCTGTTTTTTTAAATTAAAATACTGTGCTGTTCTAAGTAAAAATCCTTTAAAAAGTTTATTACACCTTCCAGAGGAAATTGAATTATTTGTTGTCTTCTTGAAGCATGAAATGAGATTTCTATTAGACCTCTGACTGGCATTACTAATTCTTTAATCTGAGCCACATACCAAGTTTTTTTGGTATTTAACCAGGAACTGTTCTTCTATATTTACTAACATTTCCTACAACTGTCCTTTCTGAAGACAGATACCAACCTGGCACTTTTTTAGCTTTCTAGAATTGCCCTAGTATATCAGGGTTTACTAAAGATGAACGTCAAGGGACAAGGGGTCTCCGCAGCCAGCTGTTTCAGAGCTCCTGGGCCACAGTTATCCCTAGAAGATAAGAGCTTCATTGATTACTAATGGACTGAAATTTATCACATCTGTTAAGTAATCCACCCACATATCTTCCTGCTTCTTTACAAACATGGATCATAAATGTTCAATGAACACTTCTGCATCATTATTGACATTTTAATCATGTCCATCTAGTAATGGGCCTGTACCATTACTAGGGTTTTCTGGGATTTAGCCTTGCCAGCTATGGATTTCCTTTGATGTGCTTCACTTCCAATAACTATTCTGCTTCTCATAACTTCTCATTTATATTAACACTTTTTTATTTCCCGCTTTCCCCATTTTGGTTATTTATTTTTCGTTTTTAATGACTCTCTCCAGTCCACTAATAAACCAGCAATTGTCAATGTATTTTCTCTCTTGATTTTGAAATTGTGGCTCTTTGATCGCACAGTGAACTCTTTTTAAAGAGCTTGTAACTGTCACTTTTAGATGTCTACCTAAATTTTTCTTCCTGCTTGCACTCTTATTTTCTGATGAGTTGGATATACAGCTCTTTTAAAGCACCAGATGTATGTAAAGTCAGGTCATGAACACTGCTCCCCAGACAACCACTGAATTGCAATCCAGAGGTTTTTGGGTTTTTTTTTTTTTTTACTTATTTCATTATAACAAAGTCCGAAAGAGTTTACCTTGTGCCACATGCCAAACAGCTCATGTCATTTTTAGTAACTTAAATGACATTTTATTGTTGTATCCATATGGTCTTGTGCTAATATTTTCTTTATTTGGATAACTCCTCTCTCTTGAGTGTCTACCCGTTCGTATGTTCATAAAGAGTAATCAAATTCCTTCTGTTTTGCTAGGCAAACCAAGCCAAAGGCTTTTGTTCTTCCCTTACACTTCTGGCTCTCTGCTCCCCCGTTCATCTCACTAGCCCTCCCCTGCACCTGTTCCCATTTAAATTAATCTTTCTTGCATAGCGATGTTTTGAACAGTCCTGTTGAAGGGTAACTCTAATATATTTAAATTTTAAACTCCATTATATTTATAGACTGTGCAGAAAAACTAGTTCTGTGCCATGCTTTTTACAGTAACTTACCTGTTGTCCCACTCATTACTCAAGGGGCTTAGAGACAGATACGCAGTAACCACAGACCCCAGCAAGTTTCAGAATATCGGAATACTTCACAAGTAGACTCGCGCTTCTACCTTTGTGCTGGCTCATGAAGGTTTATTATGCTTAAGGCAAAACAATAACAGCCTTGTGCAAGTGTCCCTATCACACCCATGAGTATTACCTCATTTTCTTGTATTTCCTCTCACCCCCTGCCCCAGATCAGCAGTCTTCCAATTGCAGCCTTTTATTTTAAGGGGGCTCTAACAGTTTTCACGAGAGTACACGTTTTCTTCTAGACTCCTAGATTTCTTACCACTGAGGCATAAGGAATAACAATCGTAATCTAAAAGCTCTTACTTTTCTGTTTTGGAAACATTTCTGTAAGGCATGGACAATGTTATTCTCAAATCTTTAAGTCAAACACAGCAATACAGCCGTGTAATTTTCTCTCTGTATTAAAAATTTGTGCGAACAAAACCAAACTTCCTGCATTTTGCAAAGCATGACTCACATTCTCCATTCTGTTTTGACTGACTGACATAAGAGATCTATTTCAATCATATGACAATAACTTTAAATCTGACCAGCCGTTTATGTGGAAATCAAAGCCTGTTCTTGCAGGATGGATGGATGTTAATAGGAATGGTGTTTTACGTAACTCCACTAAAGAGCTGCCTGCTTTTCTTGAATAACTTGCTCTCAGAGCAGTGAGGCGCAACAGCGAAAGCCCAGCATGCCACCTCGTGGCTGCCCTGTACCAAGGGCCATTCGTAGTCCCCTGCAAAATTATCATTTATAGCCTGCCTTTTCCCCCAGGAAAATTCAAGCCATCAGAAAGCTGCGTATGTTGTAATTAGTATACCAGCACCCTTGCTGATGTCTTTACACAAGCAGAATAAAACCAAGCAATTCTTCATCCAACAGATCAAACCAGAGACAAGCCGTGAAGTAGGTGTTATTCAGAAGAAATGTCACTGAACTGGAGTTTGTAGGTTTTTTTAGGAATGTAATTGCAGGGACACGACAGGCTTGGAGAGCCACTGCCAACCAGAAAGAGAATTTATCTGGAAAGATGAGTTAGAAATGCTCAATCTTCCACTTGGTTTCTCTGGTGTGTTGGTGAAGTTTGCCTTCATAGGTCTTGTTGTCTTTTAGCTGTTTCATGCCTTATCAAATGAGAGAGGCATATGGTTAATTGGATAAACATCTGGCACCCAGAGGCTGCTGTGCCTTCACTAGGATTTCATTCGGGTTAGCATGCATTTTTGCAACAGGTTTAAGCTGGGCTAAGTCTGCCACAGAGGGTGGTCCTACAGCCTTCCCACTCCCAATTTGCTGCCTTCCTCAGGAAAGGTCAAGGAAAACTGACCTTGATTTTGTTGGTTGCTTTACTTTTCAGAAAAAACAGCTCTCTGCCAACACATGGAAGTAGCAGGAAAACTTGGCAAGCGATGGACCATAGGGTGGGAATGCTCCTTTTTTGGGGACAGTGCTGTCGTAGACCAGAGCAGCTTGAGCCAGTTACGAAACTCTCCTTCAGAGAGATGTTATATGTTCAGTTTGGCTGAGCCAGTTCAACCTCGCTCACCTGGCAAAAGGAAACTGCGTTTTTTTTGCCTGCGTGGCAAGGTGGATCAGCACAGGGTCAGAGGAGTGCCAGAGCCAGCACAAACTGTACTCACTTTGAGAGTGGATGGTGGGTGAAGGGAGTAAAGAGCAGGATCTTCCCTTTTTGTCAACAGCAAGCTGTTATCTCAGCTACCGTGTAATTTCCTAACATGTAATTTCAGTCTCGGATGCAGAATCCAGCACCCAGAAACATGCAGCCACCCATACCAGCCTGATGCCCCAGGCTGCTCCGTTCATCAGTGTAGCATTTCGCTAGGGTTACCATTGCAGTTACCATCCTGTTCGACAAGCAAAATGTCTGTTCAGACAAAGCAGGTTCAAACACCTCCCTCTGTACTGAAGCAGAGAGGATGGGAGTTGGCTGCTGGAGAGGCTTTGACTGGGGACAAACACTGGCTTGTACAAAAGGACTTTGAGCTGTTTGCAAACAGAGCTGGTTGTCACTGAAACTTAAAGAAAACCCATTTCTAAAATGTCCAATGCCTTCTTTTTGTGCATAGGCAAGGCTCAGCACACCGTAAGTGAAAGATTTTCCTGCATTCACTGAAATTGTAACTCACCAGCAGATTGAGATAAACGGCTAACAGAAAGCCCCATTATCTATAAGTAGAAACGTTTGCGTTCTTCCAGGCAGACATGCTGCAAGACGTGTTTCAAGCCAAAGCCATCAGCCGTTGCTGTGAGGATACAAACAGGTTTATCACCCCATACTTAACTTCCAGGCTAATGCTCCCCATTCCGGCGGGATTTGAGAGATGCCCACATGTAAGGATGGGCTTTCTGGATCAGTGTAGAATCCCCATGAGTGTTTTTTGTTTCAGGCAGCAGTCAAACATTTAGGATACCGAACAGAATAACCCCAAACCCAGTCAGCTGCTCCTTCAGTTTTACCATTAATGCATCGTGGAAGAACACAGTACTTAGGTGTGATTCTCTCTGAAATAGATAGAATATTATGAATAGCCCACTAGATGTGCGTATTTACACTTTAATTGTGTAACTTGCAGGAAAGATCGTTGCCAGCTAGCAGAAAACACCGAACGACTGTATAGCAATCACGTGCTGCTCTTAATAGCAAGTCACCTGCTCTGTGCAGAAAGGTAAGGCCTTACCGCACTGAGATAAGCCTGGGTAATGATAATAGAGTCTTTGTTGAAATACCATCCCATTGTTCAAAGGCTGGTGTGCCGACACAGGGAAAACAAAAGGAAACGTTTGTAGCCCTTAAAAATCACAGCAGAATCACAGAGGTTGGCAACAAAACAAGTCAGTCATGCACAGAATTAAAAAAAAAAAAAGCCAACAGCGGCTTTTCTGTTGTGTGTAAAAAAAAAAAAAAAGATTATTCTCTATGCATTGTGGTCTGACCTTGGAGTGAGTAGTGAGGGGCAAATACCTGCAATTCTCACCCATCTTGGTGGGATTGCAGCCTGGAGAGAAACTGAGAGGCCTGTGCATGGTCTTAACGTGGCTCCCAGGACTGAAAATGCTGGTGCAAAGGTACTTGAAGGTTCATCTGCCTCTCTAGTATTTTTCACAAACGGTTTCAGCAGATGTCAACCCAGGATAGAGGGGGAAAAAATATGGCAAAAAAAAAAGGCTCTATGTGCTCCAGGACAGAAAACCTCCATCGGATTTTATCCTGACCCTCCTGCAGGGTGGGGTAAGGACCACTGAAGCTGGTTGATATCGGCGGTCAGAGGACCAGTGTCTTGTCGTGTCCCTGTTCCTACTTGTGAGTCCTGCAACACAGCATCGCTCCCAGCTTCGTCCTACGAAGTTTAAGTGGAAGTCCGGGAAGGGCTCTCCCTTAAACCCTCTGGAAGCCCCGTCGGAGCTCCAGTACCCCCCCTGAGCAGTGCCTGGCGCCGTGCGGGGGCTCCCCCGCCACCCTCCCTCCTCCCCAGCGCTTCCCGGTGGAACATTTCCCATTCCTCTGCACTTTACGGGAAAGCCTCAACCCCTCCATCCCTGGCAAACCCGATATATCGGTATATATGCATGTATATACATCGATGAAACAAGTTGCTTCGGGGT
>NW_009224316.1:0-271 GCF_000690835.1 Fulmarus glacialis | reverse complement strand
TGGACTGTTGCAAATTATGTAAGTAATGTGTAAAAGAGAGCTATAAGCTTTACGATGAATTGTCATTCTCTTATCAAGGGTGTAGCTCTTCTGCTCCCCCCAACCTTCCTGGAATACATCAGCCTTAGTCCCTGAGAGGAGCAGTAGCAAGAGGGCCTCAACATATAGAAAAGGCTATATGTCAAAGATTCTTTTAATGAATGGTTGGCAGGGTCATCCCTGATAAAGCAGCAAACCTGTGCCCTAAAACTGAACTTTCAAAATGAGGAGA
>NW_009224315.1:0-9895 GCF_000690835.1 Fulmarus glacialis | reverse complement strand
TTGTTGAACCTCATGAGGCTCACACAGGCTCACTTCCAAGCTTGGCCAGGTGCCATTCCTTGCATTTCGTTTTCCTTCTTTCATTTCTTCACACTTGTTGTCTTACCTTGAGTCCTTTTCCTGCTAAGCATGAGACTAGAAGTGGCTTTTTAGAAGTGTTATACTCTGGGACTATACCAGGGACTGTTTCTCAGGATGCACGGCCACTTCTCTCTCGGGATCACTTACAGGATCACCTCATTTTCTATCAGAGATGATTATTCCTCATTACTAACAACGGAAAGAGATGTCAGCAAACTAATCAGTTTTAAAACTCAGGGTGTGTGTATAGACTCAGTGCTGGTTTCACGTAAAGCTGTGAAAGTCCTGCTGGGGACCTACATCCCATGATTTTATGGCATTGTGATCACTCGGTGGTATAACTTGGTACTGGGACCTACAGATTTTAACTCTAACAGAGTGCAAAATCTTTTGGCTTTTCTTTGGGGTCAAACAAATTATATTACATGCATGCACGTGCCTTAAAGTGCCATGAAATTGAAATAATTTGAACACATTTAAGAAGCCAAACCCGATACTTCCCTGTAATCCTTGTGTGTAGTTCCCATCTTGTCCAAAATGATATATTAGAGATGGAAAACATTCAAGAAATGACAAGGATGATCTAAGGTACTGATCTAAGGGCCATCAAGCAAAGCAAATAGGAGCAAGCTCCCACGTAAGCAAAAGGAAGCTGTTCCTCATGCAACAGGCCTTAGGCCAGGGAAAGTACTCGATGAAGGACATGGTGGATGCAAGAGGCTCTGGAGGACACTTGGCAAGTGACTTGGAAGAGAAATACATTTGGGGTTACTAAATAGGGAAACTACAAGAGGATCTGGTAATTCCCTAACCTAAAAAGTACGAGACGCTTGCTGTGCTCTTACTCGTCCTTGTGCACACGCATATCGCTTCTCAGGGAAACAGGATTTTGGGCTGGGCAAACCTTTGGTCTCTTCTGCTCTTAATTGAATTTTCACTGATGTGAGATTTGTATATCTACATTTTAAAGTATAATTATATTCCCTTGATCAGTGATAATTATCTCATTCTAAATTTCTTTTAATGAATTATATAAGACTGGTACTATTTCTTGTAAGAAAAAAAAAAAGTACTGCTTCTTGTATGTTCAACAGCTTAATAGTCAGGAGATCCAAACTCACCAGAGACTTACTTTCTTAGATAAGTAAATCTTTGCCTGCTAAATTTTCAATTACAAATATCTGATATAAAGTTTAATCACCAGAAATACAGTATTTCCCATCTCCAATTATGAAATTATGGTATCTCAGCATATATTTAATGTTCATTAAAAGGAACAAGTGGAAGAATACATGCTGCTCTAATTATCCTTGGTAAGCACTCCATGTTCAACAAGTGTCCAAGAGCAGTGGAGCAAGCTCAGGGAAAGCTACTGAGGTAGGAGAATGTGCTTTGCACCAAGTAAAAATCTTCAACAAGGAATCAAAGTCAGGCAGGGCAGTATGAAAAATGTAAAATTGCCTTGGTTTTTTTTTTTAAAAAAAAAAGTAAGCAAGTTCCCTCCTACAAAATAGAGGGCACCTGAAGATGGACTGTGTCGAAAGACATAAACCTTTCTGGAAATCGGTGTTATGTTATAATCAGGATCAGCTGCTTACCAAGAGGCCCAAACACCCTGAAGATCTCTCCTTTCTCCATCATCCCTTTACAGTCCTCCTTTGAATGTGCTTCTTGCCCAGCATATCCTGCAATTATGCACCTCATTTCTTCCCTCTGATTTTTCCTAGATGCTCATCTCCTAGATACTCCTTTCCCAAAACTTTTCCACCCTTACACCACCCTGATTGTTAGGAAAACCTTCAGCAAGTTCATGCAAACCCTCATTCTCGATTTTCCTTTCCTACAGTTCAAAACTGAATTCCCCAACTCTCTGCCCAGATTTTCTTAGCCGTGCTGGATCTAAAGGAAATATATTTCTTACTCCCTCCCAAAGCAACCCTCCACATGGTGAGACACTGCCAACCTCCTGGGCAAGGGAGAAGACCACCACCCACTGCCGCGTCTGGCTTGCTCCACCACCCGGGAGCCAGGTATGGCTTTCCTTGTTTCTCTCCCTCCTCTTTTCTGTGCTATACTCCTCTGAAGAGGCAAAGGGAAAAAACCCCAACAACTTTATTTTAGTACAAATTCAACCAGCCGGGCTGCAATTATGACCATCCTTTTAAAGGCTTATCGAAGGCAATTTCTGTCACAGCAGTTTTCCCCCCTTCCCCAGGGGCTGGGGACAGCTGGGAGCTCACGGTTACCCGCTTCGCAGGCGTCCACGCCGGGGAGGCACAGCTAGCGGTATCACACTGTACCTCCCGTTGTTCACCTGGATTTTTAACTAACACCCACTGAGAGAACCTAATCCCTCTCCCAGTTAAACCCCTGAAAAACCAGTGCCTTTCCTTTGGCTCGGAGAGCAGCAGGTTTTGATTGCAACCCGCTTTGAACAAGATGAAATAAAAAACCCAGATCCTTTTTTAACTGGATTCAAACTGTTAAGCACGTAGGCAGAACTGCCGCGTGCGTTTCTTTTCTTCCAGCAGCAGAAACACCGCTGATGTGAGCCGCATCTTCAAAAGTCCCCCACGGATGCAGCCGCTCCCCGTGGCTGCGTGCTGTTTCCTCCCTGCTTCCATTCCTCCTGTTCTCCTTTTTTTTTTTTTTTTTTTTTTTTTAATCAAAACGCTCCCCCTCGTGAACTGGGTGCAGTTGCAGTACGTCTGCCTGGCTGGCAGGGTAAAAGGACCCAGCACTGTATTTAGCAGTTTTGCATTAGCCACCAGCCACACAGAGCAGGGAAAGGCCACTCTGCACCTTGGTGTGACAGAAAGCACGACGCTGGGGAGGAGCAAAGAGGGCAGCTTCTACCTAATTCCCATGGATTTTTACCTCAAATCTGCAAACAAATACAACGCACAAAGGAGCCCAATTGCTCCTAGTTTTCACACCTCTTACAAATTATTCCCCAAAGCTGCTCCTTGCTGGCAGACACGGCCACGGCAGGAGGCACTGCCTTGCTTCTGGGTTACTTTGAGAGAAAAGCACTGATTTCAGTGGAGCCGGGCTTGAAAGGGAAATGGGGAATCTGTTTTTGCTAATGGCATAAAAAGTATAGGAAACCAGCTTGCTGTCCAACATGTGAGAGTGTGACCATCACGTTGCCTGCATCGGGGAAGTCTATTTTTCCTGTTCTTTTTAAAAAAATCGGTGGGAACAGAATTAGGCAGTTACGGGGAGTAGGTGTTAGTAGAACCCAGACAAGAAGGAGAAGTGAAGTCCAAGGACATCTCCTGCCTCTTCCAGCCATCGTTGATTCACTAATTGTTCCCTTTGATATTACCCTAGCAATTGAACGTATCTTCCAGCTCTTCATCTTAGGCCATTAAGCCATTTCTCAGGCAATGTCACAGTACTGACTTCCAGGCTCATTTTCACCCTTTGCACAACTCCAGCTCCTGGTCCTCCTTGCACACCACCAGGACGCTCCCCCCTTGCCTGGGCTTCCCCCCCGGGTGACTCTGCAGCCTGTCCTTCCCGTGCAGCATCACGCTGCCAGTGCCCTCCTCATCACTTGTTCCCTTTCGTCTCACTTCTCCCAGGTGACCTTCAGGCCACCGGCCCTGTCCCCAGGCCGGTCTCTTCACTCAACCTGGCAAGGTGCAGGGAGGTAACAAATATAAAGCTATCGCATTGAACAGCTGAGGCCACTTATTTTGGTACCTCAGGAGGACATTCAACAGCAGTCGGTGACACAGAGGGGAATGGTTAGAATTCAGCAGGCTTTGGAGAAATTGGGTTACCCATGGAGGCTCCTAAATACAGGGTTAGGCACATAGGAAAATCTTGACCTCCTCAAGACATCAAACTACTCAAAAACCCCACAAACAACCCCCCCTATTTGACCATTTCAGTGTTACTTCTGCTTTTCTAGGGTGCGATACATTTCACAAACAGGACTTTCTCCAGTGCATTTCTCCCTCCAAATCCAGAAGTCGCTGCACGTGCCAAAGGATGATTTTCGCAGTCGAACAGCGGGGCGCGTGCCCCACCAGCACCCCAGCACTGCGGAGAGGCTGGGCACGGAGGCGCGGCTAAGGCCAAGGTACAGAGCTCCTCCCGCGCTTGCGCCTGCAGACTGTATTAATTTTTAAAAGAGCCAAATTGATTTCTCATTTCATTCTCTCTAACGGTAATGGACAAAACAGCTACATGGCAGAAATGCTCTCCTCCACGGCCTATTACAGTATGTTAAAAAGCCATTAATTCCCGGGTTTCCTGTCTTTAGTGAATAGGTTACTGTCATTGCTGAGGCAATTGCCCAGCAGCTGAAAGGCAGGAGCAGGGCAACTTCTCTTCAGTGCTCTCAGAGCACAGATACGTAGAAATCTCTGAAGAAGACGATCCAGGATGGGGTCTAAAATCAAAATTATGGTTCAAATGGTTTAACATTTTCCTCTCTTCTTTCTCATTGTGGCAGTCGTGACAGAGCATGAGCCGTTATCCATTCTGCTTTGGAAACATAGGATGTCACTTTATGAAGGCGTTTAGATTAGGAATAGTAATCAACTGTCTCTAAAGCACATGGACACTTCCACTGACACCAACACTACCTAAAAGTTCACTGTGTTCTTATTTAACTAGCATCCGTGTCTTCATGAATCACACCAGAGGGTTTCTGAAAGCCATCCCCAGCAAAACCTCCATGTGGGGGGGTGCGAGCAGCACTGCCACACACTTCCATGAAGTGCTAGACCAGAAGAGCCTCCTTCAGTCTTTCCCCTGTATTTTCCTCTGGTCCACACAGCATTTTCCTTTAGAGCCATGTCTTTACCTCTGCATAAGGTCACCCTTACAGCTCCTCGGGGTTGTGGGGCTCTTTGCAATTGGAGCTGGAAGTTCACTGAAACCTTAAACACCACAAACCAATGTGCTGCACTCCAGGCAACTTGCTGTGTGTCCTAGAAAATATTTCAAGAACGTTTGAAAAGCCAGAGCACTCACAAAAATACTGCAAAACCAAGCTGCCATGAAGTAAGATATGAGGTTTAACACACCAGAATTGGGAGTGGGACAAGTTTTCTTACTGGTCTTTCATTAAGACCAGTAAACCTATTCACTTAAGCCTTTCAAACACATATTTTAAAATTATTGAAATTAATCAACTAGTATCTGTTTAGCAAGGTGCACAACGAAGCAAATATCCCAATAGCGTAACCCGATTTTCTCTATGCCTTCACCAGATTCACACTAACAAAACCAGCCGGCAGCAGTTTCCAGCGTTACATTCATTTAACGTAAGACAGGAACCGGGGCGAGTGTGGGGCCCTCACCTGCGTCCGCGGGTGCCTGCCCGGAGGGGCGGCTGCTTCCTGACGCAGACCGCAAACACACAAGACAAGACCGCAAACTGCACTGCCCGAGGAAGATGACTTTGTTCCTCTGATCGCAAACAGAAAGATGAGTTTTTCTCTCAGGCCAACAGCCCAACCTTGTCAAGGGAAAGGCTCCTGCTGCCTTACAATTCAGATGGTCGCTTGGAAACAGTCAATCTTTTGGTCCATGGACGAGCAGCCTGGAGAAGCCTGCACTCCAGCTAACAGGGTTATAGCTCTCTAGCAGAGCAATTTTGGTCTTAAGGGCTGTCAAAGCAGCACCTTAACGAAACCTTTTTCACAATGAAAAATATTAGCATTTACAAAGTTGTTAATATCTATGCAAAGCAAACTACAAATAATTCATTTATTCCACACACATCTGCATCATTTGAAATGCATCAATGCTTTTATCAATACAGTGCAATGGATTTACACTGCACAGAATAGACTTGGGAGCATTTGGGCTATCCAAGTATTGTTGATCTGAGCATTATTACTAAAGGTAAACTGAAATAAATTACCTCGGTTACTACACAATGATTTTTTTCAGCATGTAAATAAAACTTATTAGTTCCAGGTCATTAAATTCAATATTAGACTTTAAAAGAGCCTAGAGATTCTATGATGTTATTAGTAAAACATACAAGAAAACATATGTGCTTCAGTATTAAAGATAAAAGAATTACTCTATTATATTTAGATATTAGTGCATTTTTCAGAACAACTTTTGCGATAAAAGCCTAGCCGCCATTCTCAGATGCAAGCTAGGCGCGCGGTGGCTCTGGCTCTCACTGAGTGGCAGGTTTCCAAATAACTGAGCCATTTCTGAAAATGCCATTCAGAGCCTTTTGCTAATTTACCCACTATTCCTCTTTAAGGATAAGAGGATTCCTCTTTAAGGTTAAGAATAAATACTATTTTGCCAATGTTGCAGGTGAAGCAAGTGGGCAGGGACCTCAGAGAGCAGGGCTTGATTTTCAGATTTTTTTTTTAGTCAACTTCCTATGATGCCGAACGCGTCCTTTGGTGTCCTGTGCCTCAGTGCTTCTCGCTGCCTGAAGATATTGTCATCTTCATTCCAACCTCTATTCTTTTCATGTGGCTACAACCTCTCTGCAAGGACTGTCTCGCCATGTCTGGCCAGTGTCTAGCACAAAGGAGATGCACGCCTATTTGGAGCCTCCAGTCGCTAACTTACAGCCCAAAATCCTGGCAACAGCCGCTGCTACATACAATCTGTCTTGCAAGATGCCAACAGCAAGGCTGGAAAAACATTCTCCAAGAAGTAAGGAATGAGGATGCACGTTGCATCCAATCAATCGCAATAACCACAGGCAGTATATTATAGGCTGCTATTATGTTTTTCTAACTACAACAGCAGCCAAGTACCTTCAGTGTGGGCAAAATGTATTTGCCATTAAGTAGAAAGACAGAAGATAAGCAGAAGATAAGCATAAATCTCCGCAAGTGGTGTGTACGATTCGGTCTCTGCTGCTTACTTTGACATTGGGCACGATGCTGCCTCCCCGTGAAGCAGGAGGAGTGCTCCCGAGACGCGAAGGGACAGGGACCCAAGAACAGGGGGTCAGGTTCACAGCTGACAGGAATCCCTGCAGCTCTGCAAAGACAGCACTCATAACCCGACCGGCTTCTCAGGGCAGCTCCAGGTAATGACTTATTGTTTTCAAGACAAATCAGTCGACCGAGCTGCTCTTCAGCACGAAATGCAGGTACCCTTCTTCATCCCGGTTTTTGTCCACCATTACAGGAACATTGCAGCATCCCATTGAGCTTTTCAGAAACCTGAGCTAAAATCCTGTGTGAGAGGAATTAGAGGAAAGCCTAGTAATTGTGAAGCCCAATTATAAAGTAACGTGGAGCTTGAGAGCAGAACTGCTGAGCAGTTAGAGACTAGACTAATGAGTGGGCCGTCTGTCATCCGCGAGAGGGCTAACGAAAGGCCGGCACAGGACACTCCTGACGGTGTATGGAGGAGGATATGTAAATGAGGAAATGTCCAAATGCAACATTTAAGATACACAGTATGAAATGAGCTGCTAACTGGAGCTTGCATGCATGCTTAGCATATGGACAACATAATTATAGTTGTATAGGAAGGGAAAGTTCACAATAGAGGATGGTAATGGAACGGCACGGGGTGCGATGCACCGAGCGATGAGCAGAAGAGCGCAGGAGGAGGCACGGGATGTATGGGGCTGGAAAAGAGACGCAGCTCGGATTCTTTGCACTTGGATTGCTTCACAGGGGGATGCCATTTGATCACTAGCACAGTCTCAAACTTCCTGTACTACACTGCTTTATACCTACTAGAGTATACCATATATACTATACTATACTACTACCTACTATGCTGTCCTGAAGAGTGAAACATTCACAATAAATCCAGCGTTTACTTACACTAAGGGCAAACCTAAGCGATCGCAGTCCCTGGAGGTGGAACCAGAAATAATCTCTGGAGCAGTCAGTTCTGGTCTATGAATGCGCGGCTCCCCTCCAGAGCGCTCTTAACCGAGTCAGTGACAACAATGGTCAGGGCAGTAGAAGACAGCAGCTAATTAAACAAAATATTCTTTACTATCCCTAAACTACTGGATAAAAACGCAAACCGGAATTTGAAATTACAGTGGCATCACAGAAATTGTAAGAGGTTCAATGTTCCATCTTTGGCACATCTCTCACTTCGTGCAAGTAAATTTAATTGCAATTACAATAAAAAAGATGCAAGCATATCCACTAACCAGCCACGAGTTGCAATTGAAAGCTTAGAAAAGCCTGTAATCTTTGCACTGAAAGTGTAGTTATGTCAGCCTTGAGACTGGTTCTCTTGTTTTTTTTTTTTTCCCTAGCTCCTTTGAAATCAACAGAATGACAGAGCTATCGATCAGGAATACATTATTTTTCCATTTGCCCACTGCGAATCAAGAAAATGCTTAAACATCAGCTCATCCCACCAGTTTCAGTGAGCTTTCAGCATATTTTTAAGTGCCAACCTGAATAGAAATACTGTTTTGTTTTGTTTTTTTTTTTAGTTTTAACACTTGCCCTAAGACTCATTCAAGTCAAAGGAAAGACCTTGCTCCTTCAGAGGGTTTGAATCAGCCCCTCACTTACTAGGAAGAACACAGATATTTTACTGACTCAACTCTTTTGGAAGCAAATCCCTCAGATGATTCAAATACTCCTAAACATGCAACACGCTTCATCTTTGGCGAGGCTACCAAATTCCCATCTGCAATAACGAAGAGGGAAAGGAAGGAAATAGAGCTTTGCAGAGCCAAGAGGACTGAATTTTGCAGATCTCTGAATGACCGTGATATTTCGCTATGTAATTAATAGGAGAAGAATGGGAAGAAGGATAGACAACAGCTACCTATATTTTAACAATTGTGCGGATTCCCTACCAAACGTCAACTCATTTTGTGAGTTGACATGCAATTTTAAACATGCAATTTTTAAATATGCAATTTTTCTGCTAAGGCATTCCAGCACTCTTGTTACATTAAGTTTTATTAGTTTGGCTTTGGCATTTTCAGTGTTTTTCATTTGCATTCTAAAAACTGAGAATAAGAGACCAATAGCAATGTGTGCTTGGGAATCGGGCTACTGGTCTTTCATCTTGCTTATCAGGGACCTTAATCAAGATTTCACCACTCAGCCAGCTAGAGAAAGCTGGGAAAAGCAACTATAGTGCAGAAAAGTAATTCATGTTGTAAAATGGCTTTGGATCCTCGGATGAATGACATTGCAGATTAGCATCTTGCCCTTAACTGCGAAGTCACCCTTGGGTCAATCTACAGAATATCTTTGGCTTCATAAAATTTCTCTATCAGTCTCAGTGATATTAGTAGCACAGCAACAGAACATGTCCTTCTAAAATATCTATGCATGTTTGCATAATACTGCTTTGTGCTTTGTCTTTTACAGAAACAATATTTCAGTAAGTTCAGATCAGGCAAGACTGAAGTTAAATTGCGCTGGAGTCAGTGAGAGTACATGGGAGGACGGAGATGGATTTTAAAACATTCAAGATTGGAGTCTTAATAAAAGTTTATATGGTACCAGTATGTGATCATAATTGGAAAAGCATGGGAAACACTGTTTTTTCACAGAAGACTGCAATTTTGTGGAAAATATGCCTTACATCCATGTAAAACTGTACTCATCAGAGGAGGGATGTTATACATAGGTCCATGGCAATACTTCATTCTCTGTTCCTGCAAAGGTTTATTTAATTCATTATCATTCCCTCATATTCTAGCAAATAAAGAAAATAGCAGTAAAGGTCTCAATAAAACACCTCTTCCTTCATTAGGGCCATTAGGGATATCAGTGCTAAAAAAAGGATGCTAGACAAATAATTCTGAATTGCAATGCAGCTAGTATTTCCACTACCCTGTCGCAGTTTAACCCCAGTCGGCAACCAAGCACCA
>NW_009224314.1:685-28652 GCF_000690835.1 Fulmarus glacialis | reverse complement strand
TTAATGATTCTATGATTCTATGAAATCAATGTGTTCTCATGGTACGGAAAGCTAAGCATGTGCATACGCACTTGCTATATTATGCTCTGCATTCCTCTCTTGCCAGCATCACACCAATTAGACAGTCTCTTGGCCTAGCCTAACAAAATACCAGTAAAAGTTTTTAAAACCGTACTTGGGGTTCTCTACAGGGAAGAAAAAAATCATTCCATATAGATAAAATTTAAAATCATTTTGCCCTCAAACAAATTAATATTTGCCACTTAACTTTGGGATCTTAACGAATGAATATATAAATACGATTTCAAGCCAAGAGACTCTTCTATGTGCTGATTTACTGCAGATTCAAAACCTAAACACGGTGTCTTGTCAAAATTGAGTAGCAACATTAATCATGATCTATAAATATGCAGAATATGAATACCTAAATATTACTTTTTTTTTTTTTACACAACCTATTTGCAATATTTTTGTTACTAAGCACAAAATGAACAAAATTCTTCTATTATCCAAAACACTTACATTATTGCCAGGGTCGCCTTAATACAACTTTATTGTCTCAATTGCTTCACTTGCTGAGCATGTGGAGCAGCAGATTAAGGATAATTAGACAAGGAATGAATGAAACTCCAGTGCAGTCACATTCTGAGAGACAAATGATGTATTGATTTTGATGATTCTACTTACAACCATTTAATATGCATAGCTACTAAACATTTGAATTGATATGACTTCACTCTCAATATGTTGTTAAATGTATTCTGGCTTCTGCCTGAGCAAATGATGTTCAGCCTTTATGACACTGCATACCATTCATGGTTATTAAACACAATTAAGCAATGTGGAAAAAGTGTGAAAGTTGAAGGAAAGCTCACCAGAGCAGCTTTAAATTTGTCCTGGTTTCTGAGGTAGGATGGAAGGGAGAAAATGAGGTAAGGTGCCTTTCCAATGTGTACACCCATCTGCGGTGTAGCATTTCTCAGGATATTTTGTAGCATAAATCATGTATACGTTACAATATTGGGGAACAAAATAGGGTGCAAGCTAGGGAAAAACTGAGATGTCCTTATCAGAGCATTGTGTAACATGATCAGTGATTTGTGCACCAACAACTGTATATCAAATAGTGTTTTGCGAAAGGTTAAAATTGACTTTCAAAAATGTTTTTCTATAAGATGAAATTTTGCCTTCAGTTACATCATTACAAATACAGGCAACAGAAAGTAGTGGAGTTAACCTGGATTTATGTTCGTGTAACTCAGTGTTGCATTTTGTTCTTAAACTGCAGAGGAATTGCTTCTCAGGATTAAAAACTGGTGCTCTCAAGCAGCTTAAGAAATGTTTCACATGGAGAGATACAGAGGTGAAAGGGAAGACTACTGTGCATAATTGAGAGTACAGACACTATTTTTATCAAAAAAATCACATGAACTCAAATATCCCCAAGATATTAAGGCTAATGCCCATAATTTTATGACTCTTAAAAAAAACAGATCAGATTTTCATACACTGTACTCTAACATAAATCTAGATCAACCACACTGCCCGCAAGTCTTGCGGTCAAATAACTTCTTTGGATTCAAGCCAGAAGATACGGCAGTATAAATGAGATCATATCCCATTCTCCCGAGTGGTCAAGACCTCATTGCTCATCCAAATGACTCAAGGAAAAAGACAAGAAAAATAATGTACTGAGAATCAATAGCAGTGTGCCTGCTGCATCCTCATTCTAGTGGATAGACTTCAAGACCTGCTACTGGAATTTAACCTGAAAGCCTAAAAATACAATGGCTTTTTAAGCTGAGGATCACTCATAAGGTTTATGTGTCTACATCGGAGATTTTGTGTGCGTTCGCCCAGGCCACTCTGCAAACAGACCTGACGCTATCCAGCTCCAAAACAGGCACAATTTCTGCACAACTGAACCGTGCTTGTTTGGACTTAACACTATGACCACAGCTGCTGTACGGCTTTTGGTTCTACACTGGATGGTATCTGGCCTGCCTGAAACACAACTGTCTTAAGCATACACCTCAGACCACTGTAGAGTTCAGGAACATCAGAATTATCTGTACTTGAAACATTTTAATGAGCTTATGCAGTTCTATATGAGGATGGGCCTCAATTGCCTAACTGCCGAAAGAGGAGATGTCAGCATACTGGCACATTGTGGTCTCTCATCAGGCACTATACCTTTCAACACAAGAAGTTGCTCAGTGCGTGTCACGAGTGAGATTTTGGCCTATGACAGAGTAGTAAACTCAAGGCAGCAGAGGCTCTAGGGAAACTTTCTGATACCCCATCACTTCAGACTTACTATATGTTCTGCAACAGATTTATCAATGACGTCAAGGAGAGAATATGTGCTTTTACTGTCACCAGCATCCTTAGAAGTAGCAAACTGAAAGCACTGCTAGGGTTTGGGAGCGCAGGTGCTAGCCACGGCTGGAGTGATTGGCTTATTTTGATTCTGATGAGAACAAAATCAGGAAAAGAAGTAGAAAAAAGATGCGAAGCAAGGATTTCATAGGTTAGGGAATGAAGGACTTGCAGGGCAGAAAGCCGAGGACAAGATCCTTTTATACAGAGTGGGGGGATGTATGTCACAGATCAGTTGTTTGCGTTTATTTGAAGAAGGTTCTTAAAATGGTGGGGTTCTTTGTATGTTAGTTTGGATTGGGCTTTTTAGAACTAGGGCAGCACCAGGTAAGATTGAACTCAGTTGCTAAAACACACCTCGTGCACATGAGTCCCGCAGTGGAGAGCCCGAGCCAGCATTATGCTGGCTGATGTTCATTTCCAGTGGCGGGCGGACAGGCAAGACAAGCTGTGGCAGGCACTTCAGACGCAGCAGTGTCATCTGCTGGGGGTTCCTCTGGCGACTCTCTGATACCATCAGTGGTGTGAGAATAAGGAGTTGGTGTGGTGGGAGGAGCAGTCTGACAGCAGCTTATACCCTGTAATACTTTTTGCTAGCTAGGGAAATAACAAGCAGATTTTATTCATTTTTTGTGAAATGATTTGGTATTTTTAACAAGGCCAACTTCACTGGCACAGCTCATCATAATTTGGCTTGAAACCACCAGCCGGAGTTAAGACAGGGGCCTTCTAAACTTTCCTGTGTTGACATAGCAAAAATACTAACCAGGGACTTAACATAATTTTGAGTTACAGTAGGGAAACAACTGTTATCTTGCTGGGAAGACAGGAAACACCACACCCTCCTTGTAATGCTTCCCATGGGAGATGCCCAACACAGCAGTGCAGGTAAGGCTGCAGCTTCCAAACTAAGGGAGCTCAGTTATGAAAAGAAACATAGACCCATCAAAAACTCAGCTGCTGATAATTAGCTGATCCTGGAGTTGTGAGCCTAAGAGCCAAGAAGCAGGGTTTCAAAAAGGAAACAAAACTTCAAAATGTTCAGTTGCCCTCTGGGTGATGGAAAAGATCTGGGGTTCGGTGCTCCTGACTTCATGCACAGCAGTGAGATTATCTTCGTCAGCACTAATGACAAGCTTCAGACTAACACCTTGCATAGCGTGAAATCTCCTTCCCATAAATAAAAATACAAATACAAACTGTTGGAAACCATAGAGGACAACATTTTGGCTATAAACTCATGTTGTATCTAACGCTTTAGTCCAATAATTCAGTTAGCTTTCAAAGCTGTAAACCATGCTTGGCTGTAAGTTATATTTATATAGTGTTCAAGAAATTCACCAGACTCATGCCAAGAGGCCTTTCAAAGGAAGAAATACTGGCTTATATCCATTTTGACGCCGTGAGAGTATTGTTTTTGAAAAAAATTGTGAGTGTTTTAATGCATTGCTTTTATGATAGCGTTTTGAATTTTAGAATGATTTAACAGCATAGAAATCATTCTTAAAAAGTACTTATTGAAGAAAAAATGAATTTTGATAGCATGGGCCAAAATGTTGTTTGAAAATGATAGACTGGGTGGTAGGATTAGAAAGTTATATCCATTGCTGTCAGATTAAAGAATACTGAATATATGGATGCTTCTCAAATATTCCTATGAACAACATACAGATAGTTAATTGAACGAACTACTACCACTTTTAGACAACTGGCATACAAAATCTTTGGTCTTGACATATAACAATAATCATTAAGAAGAGACCCACAAAAACCCCTACAAAAAGCATATGTTTTTCTGTCTAGGACTGCAGTCCTTGGAATCCACCTAAGCTTTGCAGCAGCTAAGTAGCCAGTAATCCATTTTTCAAGGCCCTCAGCATTGTGCATGTGTGTGTACCTGTACATGCATATATCCCGCTGTATGGAAATATCCACTTTGCCTCATATAGGGTAGCTATTTCACACCCTGTTGCCAATATCGCATAAAATATCCATTGAATGAAATACATAAACAGTCTGTGGAATAAAAACTTCCACTTCCATAGGGAAACTATGCTACATAATGATAACTCACTAACTTTCCCTTCCTCTGGCAAGAATATATGGCATCATTTTCACTCCCACATTTACCATACTTTAAAAGAATGATCTCAGCCTTTCCTATTATTTGGAAGAAAGTACGTAACTCCAGGAGGCAGGTCAGAGCAGTCCTTGCCAAAGGCATGCAAACAGGCACTTGTAGCCTGCCCAAGATAATGAAGGGATGTTACACAAATCTCTCAAATCAAAGTTTCCTACCAGAAGCGAAGGGCAGTGTGCTGGTTCTTTTGAATGCCACTTAGCAGCAATCCCTACCTGTGCAGACATGCATGTGCGTAAACATTACAGTCATTAAATGCCTCAATCGGTACAGAGGAAGCACTCTCTAACCATCTAAAAGAGACACTGACACAGTCTTTGTGTCTCCATCTCTCTTCTAGGGCTTTACCCTCAGGAGGGATAATTCAGCCATATAGCACCTTTAAAACATACCACACACCTCCAAAGAGGTCATATCTTACAATTAGGAGTACCCTACATTTTCATTTTTGTTTATACTCCCAAAAATATAGTATTTATTAATGCATTCTGCAGACACAAGCCAAAGTATCTCTACTAATTTATTCATTTGCCTCCCTTTGTTTTGAGAAGCAATTCTGCTGACTTGGAATGCAATACTGTTCAATCATTCATAGTTGCCTTGGCTTTTCAAGGCTAGCAGAAGTGAACAGATGAAATCATCAGCTATGTGACCACACACAAGCAGGCACACTTACAGTTCTGTTTTAGATTACAATGACATTTTTTCAAAATTATCTTACACGGCACTGATCAGACTACATTGTCACAAGAAATAACAGTGCAATATAGAAAACTCTAGTTATTCTAGCAACCTCATTTGCTCTCATTGCTCCGTTAAGTCCATGTTCCACACTGGTAATTAAAAGTTTGTCATGGTGTTTTCAACACTGTGTTGTAAACAAATTAATAGTTAACTTGGACAACGTTTCTGGTATCCTTTTCCCCCGCGTTTTACTGCTTGCTATTTAGCTGCTCTCTAAAATCCTGACTTTTCTGTAACAATAAACTCTGTGCTTTTAGCAAAACTTTGCGATGCAAGAGGAACACTGTGGAGGCTGCTGAGTGGCAGCAGCTCAGGATCTCAGCATAAAGACAACAGAAAGTACCGAGTCAGCTCAAGGTTCATATAATGTTTTATATTGCTTGCCATTCACTTTGGGTGAATCATCCTTTTAACCTGTAATAGACCACTCTGCAAACAAGAAAGTACTTTGTGCCATTGACGCAAGACCAGCAATATAGAACAAAAAGAAATAACAAAATGATAGAGAGTTATTTTCTGGACATCATTCTATTAAAATAGTCTTGCTGATTCTTATCTTCCCCTGCACAACATACAGACACAAAACTAGCTTAAAGTTCCTATGAAAGGAACTGGCTATGCAAATTCCTACAAAAATTAATAGCTCAGACATCTGTGACATGAACCCTATAAAGTATATGCAAATAAATCCAAATCCAAGAGAAAGTCACGTGCTTTGGCTTACAACTCTTATCTAGAATCTTTAAACAAATTTTCCTGAAGTTCATTAATGGATTGATATAATTCATACAAAGATGATAAACACCTGGAAAGCGATAACTTTTCAGTCTAAGTTTTCAATATTATACTCTCCCCTTAAACTCAAAAACTCAGACCTTTAGGGTCTGAAAGACTACAATGAAAGAATAACCTATGATAAAGTTTCTCATAACTCCAAGAAGAATAAATCCCTCTTTTCAGACTACAACACAGCGCTACTAAAACTGAGTAATAAGCAGATATTCAAAGTCCAGCTAGAGAGATCTGAAGTCCTTAACTCAAAAGTCGCTTTGGTAGAATATAAACATTTGCTTGTTCTGCCTGTAATAACCTGAGAATTTTAGGGTAAAGGACACTGATGAGTTAGGTGATGGCACAATACAATGCAGAAATGCTAATTATTTCATCTCAGAAGTGAGACAGCAACAACGGCAACGAACATCTTAAATTACCATTAAGCATTACCATTAGCCATTAACCACATCTCGTAGGTGAAACTGATGCCAAAGTGTGTGAGTGCTCCTCCTCCACTGTGTCACCAAGTCAGACAGATTAATTCATACTGTGCAGGTGAAGACACCACACTAACTTCAGAGTCAAGAGGAATGAGAGAGGCACCAGTTACAGCTGGTTCACAGGTACAGAGGCACCTTAAAGTGCTGTTCCTTAGACACACTTTTGGCCAAGTTTATGCTGATTTTACCCACAATTCACCCACACGGCAATCACAGGAGACATCAAAGGTAGGAAAGTGTTTGAAACTGTCTGCTGTCCTCCAAAGAGTTTTGAGACCTATTCCCAAGACCACCATTGTCTGGGAACAGGGTCTTACTCACCGTGGGCACCTCAGTGACTTAGGGAACATTATCACAGACTTAACTTTTTTCCAAAGTACTTTACATCTTTCTAAAGATTTTAATAATCTAAATACATATGTAAGCTAGAAAAAAATGATTATTTACTCTTCAACTTTATTCCAATATATTAGTATACATAAGGCTCAAGTTGCAATTCTTGATTGCCCAAGAAACAGAAAACACTTTAAATTCTATGGATTTCTGTAGAAGTTTCCTATGTCACAAGTATTACATTATGAAAATAATTTTATTCCCTTTCAAAAAGTGATGACCCTTTTCATAATGTTGTTAATATGACCTGCTGCCAAAACCAGCACACTGACAAAACGAGATATGCTGACATTAAGATTTAGATACAGAGGACCTTCCACTGTGATACTGTTAAAAGTTGAACTTGACATGTTACAAGATATTTGGCTATATATAGCTGTATTAGAAATGTCTTGCTGCAATAGGTGTACCACCTTTAGCATGAGTGACAGTAGATTATCTTTTAATTAAATGTGCCCTACACATTATTATTTGGATATGAATATTTTTATAAACTCTAGAATGACATGTTGTTTCATATTTGCAGAGTACATTGCTGACAGACCTAATTATGACAGAGATAAATTCAGTGTGTAATAGGATATGCATTTTTCACTTTTCTCTTTTTACATCTGTGCAGGTTTCACTTTGGTTTTGTCGTCTTTTTAGTCCTTGAATTTGCATTTTGCCTTATATTTTTTATTTCAGCTTTTTTTACAGTATACATTTCATCTACAGCAAAACTGATACCCTCCTCCTTAAAATCATTCTGGTCATGTGTAAGAAGGCATCTCATGTTCCTGCTCTGTGCAGTTTTGACATTGAGTAAACAAACAACTTTTTAAGTTGACTGATATTTAATCTCATTTCAAAAGATGTACCGTCATAAACAAAAATCTGATACTAAAGTCAAGAGTAAAACAAACAATATCATAGTATCTTAAGATAGAAGGCACCAAAAAGCTCCCAGAGCCATAATCAGTTGAAGCTAATTGTCATGCTTATGTAAGTAATCCTTACAACAGAATTGAACCAAGAAAATTTAGTTAACTCACAAACTGTATCAGTGGGTGGTAGGTGGGAGTGGGGACAAAAGTGGCATGCCAGGGGATTTATAGTGAGAATTTAGATTTGCAGTATTATTAAAAAATGTCAGAATTAGTAACATAGCATACTACATCATATCAAGGAGTACTGCAAAAGACTGTTAGCTTTACTTCTGCTGTCACCTATGTGTCTTTTTATAGGACTCACTTCTGAGAATTTTCTGTTTTCCAAGCAGACTTTGTTTCAAGTAGTGGCTCTGAAGTAGAAACTGGGTGCTAAAATTCAGTCCAAAATCACAGGTTTTTCCACAAAAAAGGGGGATCTTCGCCCCCAAAAAGCTTTAGAAATGTTTCATATTAAGGTGAACCTGCAAACTGCTTCTCAAATGCCACTACCTCCCTTGAAAGTGCCACAAAGTCTTTGGAAGTATCTTTTCCCATAGTACCATGATGTCTAGGTAGATTAACTGCAGCAAAAATGGATTAGCAGCATTTTGAATTTTGTTCATTTTGTTGATATAAATTACAAATTTCACATCAATTTAATACAGCTCACTTTAATCTATATTACAGCACAAGCATTTCTCAAATCAAAGCGAAAATTCAGTGCAAAGCAGTCTAGTAAATTTTACAGAAGCCTGACCCAAAAAAAGCACTTGCTTGTTAAAGGAATAGGGAAAGGGAAGCATTTTGAGTGCATGCAATGCTGTGCGATACAGCCATTATTTGTCAATCAGTTTTTCTTCTCTCTCCATGCCTCTCTTTTTTTTGGGTATTATCTTGAGCTTGGAAGTTGTGGTTGTGTGAGGATAAAATTGGAGGCTCACAGACTGCTGTCAGCTCTGCCCCAGCTAGTTCTATCATATATACAGCTGTTTCCATACTTTCTTGGGCTTTTCATAACAATTCCTTGTTACTTAAAGAGTAAAGACTTTTCACTGTTGTTGCAGTGAACTGAAAGTTTGTGCCTCTATTTTTGCAAGTTTGCAAAAATACAGAAAGGAAGCCTTAACAGCAGTTCAATATTAAGGGGGAACAATTTCTAGTTTCACAGAACATAAAAGAAAGGCTTATTTGTTCTGATTTGTGTTCGAATGAAACAAAGAAATTGCCATTACTGTTTCTGCAGCACACTTGCTTTTAGTTCTTTCTGCTCATTTGGGTCTCAAGGAGAGGTTCAAATGCAGGCAAGGAATCTTCAGAGTAGTTTAACACTGAAAGTCCTTCAGTACTCCAATAAGCTGGATTTATCATTCAGAACTTCAATACCATTGGATGAAAATCAAGCGAGATCTTGTAAAACCTCATACATCAGAAGAGAAATGAGCTGTACCTCTGGCTGGGAAGGGATTATAGTGAAGCAGGAAATTTTTCTTTGGCAATATTTTAAAATATTTTGTTCTCCTTAAAATTTAATGTTTCACACCCATATTTTCCCAGATGATTTCTTTCTGGAAAGGACTTGATAATTCCACAGATGCTAAAGTTGAAAATCATCTTCCCCACAGATATTGGCCTGGCATAGAAGAGTGTGCTCACACCTAGAAAATATTGAGATTCAGCATCTAATATGTGCAAGTCCTTTTATAGTTCAATAGATCATAAAAGAAGCTATGCAAGGGCCAGTCGAATGGAAGGATTTATCACTCGTAGGTACATCCTGGTGGTGTGAGGGGAAAGTAAAGCACTGGGAAGAGTCGACACCAATCACAAAAACATGTCAGTCAGCGTGTCTGTTATCATACTGCCCATTTGCCTTGAAACAACACAATAAGGAAGTATCAAAAAGCCCTGGAATAATCTACAGTTTATGATTCTTTTAAATATTGTGCTAAGCCTATTGGTCATTTCTCCTAGTGCACTACAGGCTAGGGAAAAACTCACTCTCTCTCAAGTAACATCTTTTAGCTAGAAAAAAAGTAATTCTAAAGCAGAACAGCATGCTTCAGAGGAACTGTCTGCTGCACACCATACCTGTAGACCTGACCAATACCCAATACATTGTTAGATATTAATTTCCATGCCCTCAAAGCATTTCAACTCAGAATATGACCAGCATCACAGTATCAAACATACCAGATAAGCCAGGTCTTGGGTAAGGGGAGTTACCTTGAACCACTGCAAGTAAGTGATGGGGGAACTGCAGTTTCCAGGTATGGCTGAACAGCAGCAGGCCCACGCTGAGTCTGAACAGTCAAACATAGATGATTTTCAAATAGACTGCATGTCTGCTTCTGATAACTCTGAACAACGGGGTCTCAGCCAGCCAGGACACTGAGCCTGGCTCATGTTGACCCCTATATGTAGCAAATCCTAGTTCCAAACTTTGACATTCCTGTGCCATCACATGCTCATTCATACAGTCTGCATGGTTTGTGCCTGAAAGTTAGCAAAACAAGGATATGATAAATACATATAAAACTGTTTGTGACAGCTTGAAAATTGATCTTGCATAGCTTACAAAGATAATAAAAGACATCTGTTTGTTCAAGATCTGTATTCTTTCTTGGAAGAACATTTTTTCAAATGACATTGATAAGGCTAAGCGCTCCAAGCTTGATATACAGCTCATACATTATCATACCCCAACCACTTTAATATTTGTAATAAACAATTCATTTTATGGTGGGTACCTTTCTACAACAACACATAGAGTACGCTTCCAATATAAACATATTTATGAATTAGTTCTTAGAGCTCCCCATTGCAATCACTGAGAGAACGCTTAGATTTTAAGTTTATATTACATTGCAAAGCTACTAAAATTATGGTGAAATACTAACCTAAGGAGACCTAAAATACTTTGGGCACTAAAGCTTTCTAAATAGCTAACTTGCACATAGATATCCTCAACTCTAGGAAGTCATTATGTTAGTATATCACTTCCAAAGTAGTTTCCGATAACATCCTATATATCTACCGGCTACTTCACAGAGGAAAAAAACCCCAAACTTTATGAAGTCACATTAATAAATAATGTATTTAAAATTTTCTGCTTTTTAAGCATTGCCTGAAAGTCTGCATTTTTCAAGATTTAAAATAAGCTTTTTCATAAAAAGAAAATTAAAAAAATCAAAACACCTCAGGTTGATGAATTAGCTGCTATCATCCAAAACAAATCCTCTATTAGCAGAATTTGTCTCTCAATTCACACAATAACTAAAGATGTTACATTCCAAAGAACAAGCCATAGGCTGAGCTTTCAAGAGTTAGAAAGCTTTCAGCAGAAATACAAGCTAGCCCCTTGCCTCCCCCAAACAAACAATAAAAATGTGGAATACTTTTCCAGGGGAAGATATAAATGCAGCTAATGTAAAAGATCAGTCGTAGAAAGAACATAGAAAAATTGTGAGTTTGAAGTCTAGAGAGACTTAGACAATGCTTTTTGACTTCACCCTGTCCCTTTGTGCTTACACTTTAGGTGACTTTAAGAAGATAATAAGAAAGAAAGAGGGCATGTGCAATCAACAGATAATATTAAAAACTAAGTGATTGTATTATATCATGAAATGGTCTACCACATAAACTGATATTTAATTATTTTAATATATATGATATTATTTATATAGATTAGATAATTATAACTATCATATGTATTATTTTTAACACATTCCTTTCCCAAGCTGATAAACATAGAAGTCCTGTTTGATGGATAAGGTGTTGTTGTACTGACTTATTAAGATTCAGTAATCTGTGACTCAGTTGTCCCTGAACCCTCTTATATTTATGGGGGGGGAAGGTATCTTTATTTTATCTCTATTACTTCTTGTTTTTCTCTGTTTTTCAATAATTTATTTCATCAGAACTAATTAGATTACTGTGTGCATTAGAATAGACACTAGATGTAAAAAGAAAAACAAAATCTAAACAATTTCCTTCCCCATCCCCTGCAACTGGCTTGAAGCACACTTACAATGAAACTCTTCTAGATTCATACAAATATATGACTATGCTTTCTTACTTTCTTTCTACTCCTTCATTCCCAATGCAATAGAACCGGCTTCCTATTGCTATGCTTAAGATAGTCATGAAAAAATTCCATCTCTCTCCTTTTTTTTTTTTTTTCTTGAACCCATGAAGGGTGGGATTCTGTCAACACTTACATGACAGCTCTTCCAACATAAATCCAGAGCTATCGTCTGATTTAATCTGCTAATAGTCTGTACATCAGTTAATTCCTACTGGGGTATTTTTGTTCTGTCTTTAAAGAAGAATATCCAAACTTGATTTAAATATTGTCAGGGAGGTGATTCCAGCAGAGTTCTTACTATGTTCAGCTTCCAGCTGTTGGACTATATCTTGGTTTCACAGATCTAAGCTTCTAGTATCAGATTTCTATTTTTCTGTGGACATCTATAGATAACTAAAATTTGCATTGTTAATTTACATAGACTGTGCCCCTGTATAATGCATGTTTTTATGGCTTTCCTCTCAACTCTTTCAATTTTTATCACTGTCTTTCCTGAATTACAAACTCCAGAATCAGACACCCTATTTCAGCAGCTGTGCACTAGGACTGAATATTTAAGTAAGGTACTTCTGCTTTCAAGATTACAAGTCTCTCCCTACTACCCAAGGTGGGATACCTGTACGGACATAATTCCTGATGTATTTTTGTCTAATCTGGTTTTACGAATAAAGATGTCTTCACTTTCCCTAGCCATCTACTCCAATGCTTTATGCCTCCTACAGTGAGAAAGTTTTTGCTACAGTCTAATGTTAATCTACCTTGCTGCAGGTACTTAGGCCCATTTTGTCCTATCCTGTCCACCGTGAATTTGAGATGGTCTTTTCCTCTACAAAGCAGCTTTTCACATACATGAAGACTTGTCACTTCCTTCAGTGCAGACATCTAAGACATCTCATGACCTCTTCAAACAACCTCCACACGTCTGAAACTTTGCCAAATTCTGGAAGGACTTCTAGCTCAACTCTCGGCTGCCTGTTGTTGGTGACCAGTGGACAGCTGCTCATGCATCAGTGATTTTCTTTGTGCTTGGTCAGCCAAAAAAAATCTGTAAAGATTTACAGATTTAAGATTTAAAGCTTCTTATCTTCCCAGAAGGCTGAATAAGAGATTTCACAATTGCTGTAATTTGATCTGACTGAAAGCAAAAAGCAAACCTTTCTTCAGTCGTCAGAGAAAAAACAGCTCTGGCTGCTCCCAGTTCACAGTGGAAAAATACCGTAGGCAGCAAGTGGTGATTCAGGAGCTGCTGCACGCTCTTTTCATGTGCTCAGTGGGACAGAACAGACCCCTTGGTCTGTAATCTCCTGATTCTTTCCAGTTCTAGCAGACCTCTCATTGGGCAAGTTTCTGTGTTAGAAAACTCTAATTTGCAGACCAGAACAGTGTACTCCTGTTTTCCACACGAGCCACTGAGAAAATCCTAAGTCCCGCCTGCTGCACACAAGTCCTCAGTGGCTGCTCTGCAGCTGGGGAAGCCGTGCAGGCTTCCTCTGGCACACCTGCTTCCACATCCTTCCGCTGAATTTAGATGGGATCTCTCCACCTCTGGCTGTCTGCAAGTGAAAATACCAGGTGCAGGGAAAACAGTAGCAAGATATTCTACGCCCGAGAGTGCCATTTCATAATTCTCTCTACAGATGAATATCAAAAGGCATTTTAACTACTATCTTTTAATGCGGGATCCTTATGGCTCTGCGTTTTTTTTTTTTTTTTTTTTTTTTTTTGCAGATATGTGCTAAAGACAGCAATCAGATAAAGCTCTTGGTGAGTATACTCACAGTTCTATTTATGGGTATGAAAATACACAGTCGCTGTCTTTACAGAGAAAATCAGGGATTTCAATATTTATGAGGTTGTGAATATGTGACAGCATTTGTTGTCCTTCCACACAGCCTAAGGAAAGGAATGAAATCTGATATTCTGTGGTATCTGGCAGCTGCTAGCCAAAGAAAAAAGCGTTATCTTCATGTCCCCACTCTCTCAAGCAGTTTGTCCAGTCTGAGGATAGGTGAATTGTGACAACCATGCTATTAACCTCTGAACCTCCAAAGCAACCACATCAATCCCCAAATTGCACAACAGGAATAGTCCTGGTCCCTGCTGTCTTCCAAAACATGCCTGGGAACTGTTTTGTATGGTTGATTGTCCCAGGCTGAAACTGTATCAGGAACCCTTCCATAAATTTGAAATGTTTAGCCATTTAGATCACTGAGTTTAAGTATTCATATATGTGCCTGGTTTAGCTTACAACTACAGACCTTGCTACAAATACTTCAGGTATCACTTTGTAAGATAAATGAAAACAGCCCTCTACACCAATAGATCTTTTGCCATTCTTCCCAATGATGTTGGGTTTTCTGCCCTGCTTACTACAAAATGGTGTCAATCCCACAATTTATAAGAGCAAAATCCATTTTCCCACATGTAATCAAGTTTAGGTTATTTATAATCAAACTTAGAATTAGTAAATGGAAAACACTATTAGCTGCACATGATCCCGTAAAAACCTTCTTTCTTGATTTTCTGAATGTATCTACACATTAACAAAAATAAGAAGCATAATCCATTATATTTATTCCCTTTCTCTTTCAAAATCCTAATATCTTAGGATGAAACTAGTTACAGCTTCTTCAGCTATGACATATGGGTACACAATTAGATCAATATTTTTTCTATTGAGGGAGAGTGTAATTACTTTTCCAATAACTACCTACAAAAGTAGACACAATTTCCCCCTCTAAAACTGTAAGACAAGCAAGACTAGTTTTCATCCTCCATAAACAGACAGTACTGCACATATTCTGTACAAAATGGTATTGAAAAAGCAATGTATCTTAATGTAGTCTGGAAGCAGAGCCAACAGCTATTATGCATCTTTGTAACTCCCATTTCAGCCCACAGAAATACAGAATATCTAAGCGAGCTTTCGTAAACCACGCCAGTGTGTAAATATTACAGTGCTAAGTACTAATGCCTTGTCAGACCACATTCAGGTCCTTCGCAGAATTCAGAGGGAGATAAGGTGCAAGTGCCTGAGCTTACATCCAGCCTTCTGTGCAGCTCTTAAACTTGGAGAACTAGATTTCTGTCTGACAGATTTCCTTAACCCCTCTCGGTTTAGCAGCTACTACAGCATGAACAACACGTGGCAGCTGTCTTAATTGCAACAACAGTAGTTCTCCAACTCCTGAGCGCCCAGCTTGCCACATCTTAACACACTGGATCACTGGATTGGGACAGTTAAATGACAACTCTTCATATTGGGATACTTGTCAAAAAAGATTCAGCACCAAAAGGATTTTAGAGGCAAAGACAGACCTCCATTCCATTTTGATTCAATTGACAAAGATAAAAGAAAGTGCACATTAACAGAAGCAATTCAATGTGCAAAATTCAATGAATTGATGAAGAAACACTAGTTAAATTAACTTTAAATTTCCATCTAATTAAATGCCTTTTGTACTGTTTGTATCTTCTAAATCCTGCATGTTTTACTACAAGAAATTTACTGAAGTATTTAGTACTACTGTAGTATTTAGGTGGTTTTTCTAGTGAAGGGACTAGTGAATTCTAGTGAATTATACTACTGTTTTTAAAGGTATTGCAGGCTCTCAATTAGGTGACACAGTTACAGAACTAATTGTATGAAACCAACCCTAGCTTTCCTGCATGGTAACTACTGAACATTGCTATATCCTCACAACCTGCACGCAAAGCCAGCAACCCTTGAAAAAGTGTTATTTTCAAACAAGGATGAGGACTGGGTACATGTCAGACTGTGTGCCAATGATCTGAAGCACTTCTCTAAAATCACTGATATGGTAAGCCAGGAAAGATTTATCAAGATGTGTAAATCTTATGCTTGACTACCATTGTTGTTTCTGTCAAAGTAGTTTTTCATGGATCAAACACTTGACCATACAGATTGTGGAATCTCCACCACGAGAAATATTCAGAATTGAAGTGGACAAGGTCATGAGCAATCTGCTTTACCTCTGAAGTCAGTCCCTTCCCTTCCAAACTCTATTACTTTTTGATTCTTAAAAAAAAAAAAAAGGCAAAAGAAAAAGCTTCCAAATCTGGAAAACGATTAGTACTTGTGCAGAGTTTGTATACTAATAAGCATTTTTAAGCTTGAGTTATATAGTTGTGATGGGGAACAGCTTAGGCAATTATATGCTTTCAGGTGAGTTAAAACCTTGCTTGTTTTGAAGTCATGATGAGCTTTAGCAAGAACTGGTTGTGTATGATTAAAACAGGCTGCGACTCCTCTTTATGTATTCAGGGGCCCTAAGATCCATTAAAGGTGTTGTTTCATGAATGTTTTAAGCTGATAATTCCAAAAGAAGCAATTTGCCCACCCTTTCACCCTGCCACTTGATCTTGTTCCCTTTATGCTGGCACAAGCATTTATGCAGCTGTGTTGTAAATCAGATTAGGGAAATCCAGGTCAAAAGCATTTTGTTTATTTATTTATTTTTAGGCCATTTTGCTTTTATAGGCATTAGTGAATTACTTCTGACAGCATGGCTGGAGATTAGGGAAGCTGATGATTTTTTAGGTGAGGAAAGGGAATGATGTACAGACAACCAGAAATGTGCCAAAATTAGGCATGAAAGCTGTTAGAGTCAAGAATTTAACTAAGATACCCAAACTTCCTCTCCTTTAGCAGTATTTTCTTCACAGAAAAGTGTAAGTAATTCTGTTATTAACGCAAATATTTTATTTTCAGAATTTAAAAGGTTTTCTGCTTAAGAATTACTATATTTCATTAATTAAATTGTACTGAGCAATTTCCAGAGGGACATAATACTTGCAAGCAAACAAAAAATTGCTTTACTCTGTCTTAATAATTAAAAATGAATGGCAATTTTTTTTTCTCTGTGCACAGGTCAGCTTTTCTCTTTTCTCTTTAAAAATATTTAGTTAAGCCTGAGGGATAATGCATAATTAGATTGATCTGTGTTGATATTTTAAACTCAAAGCAGTAAGCCCACCTGGCAATGGTAAGAAACTGGCAAGATACAGTAAGCAGATATGTGATACATAGCGTTAGTGAGTTCAGAAAATACTTGCACTTCATTCTGTTTCAGAAAAAAAAATAATTCTTACCGTTCTAAAGTATTTGAAGAAACTTTGTCAAAGTTCAACTATTTTTGCCTTCCATACAAAACCGATTAATTTCTTTGCAACCTATAACTGCAAGTGTCCCAAGAAAAATAAATCTGTAACTTGACAACTTGTCGTGGTTTAACCTGGCAGGCAGCCAAATACCACGCAGCCGCTCACTCACTCCCCGCCCCCCCCCCCCCCCGGGGGGGGGGGGGAAAAACGGGGGGGGAAGAGGGGATAAAGACAGTTTAATAGAACAGAAAAGGGAAATAATAATGATAATGATAGAATATACAAAATGAGTGATGCACAATGCAATTGCTCACCACCCGCGCTGACCGATAACCAGATAGAGATCGGTACTTCCTGGATCCCGCATACCATCCATATACTGAGCATGACGTCACATGGTATGGAATACTCCATTGGCCAGCTGAGCTGGCTGTCCTGATTATGTTCCCTCCCATCTTGTGTACCTAGCTCAGTCAGTAGGCATGGGAGCTGTCCTTGGACTAGGAGGGCACTTAGCAACAACTGAAAACATCAGTGTGTTATCAACATTCTCCTCATACTAAATCCAAAACACAGCACTATGAAAAACTTTAACCCTATCCCAGCCGAAACCAGGACACAACTGAATCCCAGTATTTAATGACTGGGATTGAATGATCACTCATGATTCATCTCACTAGTGCCTTCAATGTGGTGGCTTTGTACCCAAGTGATTTACATGCGTGTCTACATGGGTGCATACAAAACCATGTTTCATTCCAGAGAGGACAGCAGTCACAGATCTTTGCACTATCGTTTAGAAGTCTTGAAAGCTTATTGTCAATGCCTTCCACAGACTCAGTCAAACCCAGTTTATTTAGTGGACTTCCCTCCAGCTCGGTATGATCTCAAAATAAATGCTTCCCCAAGAACTCGTCAAGTTTACTTTGAGTTAATGGAAAGCTCAAGAAAAAAACATTTGGAGTGCTGATTACGGACTCCTCTCTGGCATTTGCCTGTGCTCTCTGTGCACCTATCTCACTTAATAAATGTCCCTGAGAGTCTTCAATTAATTATTTGATTATAAAGCCATTTTTACGCACTTTGTTTAATTGAAGTGTATTGGATCATGCCATAATTTTAGTTTCGAATGAACCTGCTGGACTAAGGCTAATTAAACTAACTTCTGGGTCACAACATACACGTTGCCACTAAAAACATTATTTAAAATAGCAAACAGTCTAACACATGCTCCTATAGGCTGCAGAAGAAATTATATGCACAATACTACTATTTATCAGAAGAGAGTCAAAGCATGCTGTGCTCTGGTTGCCCAAAGGACAACCGTTCATTGCAATTCATTCTGTGAAAACGGAGCGAAAAGTTGGCATGCTACAAAAAGCAGTATGCTAGAGCTTCACATTGATTTTGCAAAGGTGTAAAGGATTAAACAAGGCCCAGGAACATGCAGACTTGAACCTGTTATCTCCATTTTTGCCATTCTTTCACTAGATTCAATAGGTCCATGTCAGAATGGAGAACGGCTCCTTGCATTTCCTCTTCTTCCTTTCCAACCCCCAGCCAAAGGGAACAAAGTCTCCGCAGTAGATTAAAAATATATATAGTAATAAACAATCATGCAAAATTAAATCTAATTAAAGTATTTTTAGTCTTAAAATGTAGAGTTAACAATAGAAACCTTTTAGAGTTACCAGGCTATTCTTGTCAAATGGAGCAAAAAAGCAAGCCAGTTCTGAGTAACACCCCCCCCACTGAAATACACAGTTAAACCAATTTTCAAATGAAATATTTCCACTTTGTGACTTAATCATTCCTTTCGATTTCATTCCACAACTTCACTAAAAGAAAGGTTGAAAAATATTCAAACAAAATCTCAAAACCAAAATGTCTCATTTTAATCAAAATGTTTAAATCAATCCAGAACAGTAAGTTTCAGTATTTTAGCTAATAAACATCTTACTTGGGGAAAAAAAAAAGTAATGATGCCATCTGATACGATGCTTCCAATATAATTGTTAATGTTTCAAAAGGATCTACTACACTTTTTCTCCAGAGGCCAAAAAGAAGGATAAAGCTCTAAACTGTGATGATATTGAGCAGTGGAGATTTACTGTATTTATGGAGACATTTGTTAAGGGTTATGTAGCTGGAATTTTGAAACAACTTGAAAATTGGATAAATATTCCTTCCCCCCCCCATTTGGTATGCTTTCAGTAAGAAATTTCATGAAGTATTAGGTTTTATCTCTTTTGCTTTTTTTTTTTGCCATTTGGTTGCTTTCTTTCATAAATTTTTAGTAGCGATTGAAAGACAGCTACATCTGAAATCATGTTTGGCACTGTACTTTTCTGTTCATTGGCATCTTTTAGAAAAGCATTTTCTGCCTAAGTAAACACTGTTCTTCCAGCTACACAGATACATTTTACCGTTTCAACCACATTTTTACAGACCATACACAAAGCCCGCAATCTTCCCCTGACTTCTCCAGCTGGGGGTGTCACATGCAACCATGACTCCTCCTCTATATTATCTCCCAAGATACTAGCACATCTCCTGGTAGGTAATGAACATACTTCTACTGTCCCCAGAACATCATCGAAAGATATATCAAATTTCTGTAAAACTTTGATAAGCATGAAACAAATATAGCATAAATATGAATATCACTGTCAGAAACGTCTCCAAATGGGGATGTAGTAATGCAAGGTATGGAAAACACCAGCAGTTCTTTCCCCCTTGAAGCACTTAATTTTCTTTATCCTGGAAATGCTATGCCCCTTCCAAGTTTGTTGGTAAAATAGCTGTTGCTCAATCTTCCCTTATGAAAAAATGAAAACTAATATCCCCTCAATTTCTCTTGAGGTGGACTGGGCTATCACTAATTAAAAATCTTCAGAAAGGACGTGCAGTGTATTCTACCTGGAATAAATACAGAAGGCAGGAAACAGGTCAAATGGCCCTTTCTAACCTTTGATCTCTACCTCACTCTTCCTAAATTCTTAGGAATTGACTTAAAGATCAGAAGCCAGCTCTTAACCAACTCACAAAAACCTGTCTCTCACACCAAATTTCAGTCTCAAATATTCTCAAGTCCCTAGGGTAAGGAAAAGAAGCAGCAATGAGTTCAGTTTTCAAGTCTATCTGTGAGCAGTCCCTGTCTGCAGAAGTTATTCATCACCGCCTTCTTTCCGTAAGTTTCTCATATGCTACCACTTTTCTCAACTGCAAGCATGAAGAAAAGGTACGATGAAACACTCTGGAAAATTCCCATTTTTTACTTCCTGCAATGCAGTTCCCAGAAACACATGATATTTCTATCTTGCAATCTTGCGGTGGTCCCAGGAGCTGTTCTGACTCTGTTTGCTCCCCTTTATTCCTTCCCACCAATTAAAAATGTTACTGAAGCTTGTAAACCACCCTTAAGAGCCTACACACATTGCAGGGACCTCACCTTGGAAACTAGATGTCAACATGACCGTCTCTCTTACTGGACACATGTAACTCAATTTCTTCATGCCTCATTGCTGCATCAGCTTGCTAGTCCCCCTCTGCCCCTCTGACAACTGTCTAGGTCCAAGGCCTTTCTCACTTATTACCTTATCCTCATTTTATAAACCCAGTATCGCGTCTTTCAACCAGTGAAAAAAATATGGAAACAGCTATTAATAAAAAACCTAGTGTAAAAAGAATTGCCATAGTTAAGTGGATCACAGGTAGGATAGCACTGATTTACAGCATATACAGTGAGGAAAAAACCCCACAGGTAAATGATACAGCATACTTTTAAAAACTGAGAATATGTACATAATCAGTGAGAAATACTAAGCAGGAGGATGCGCAATAGGTATTAGACCTTTCCTCTATACCCAAAGAACAACTGTTTTGCCATGGCAAACACTCTTATAAGAGCAGCTGAGAGTTTTGTTCTTATGTATTATTTTATACTGATCTCTCATTTGTGCATAACAGATACCCTAATACTTTTAGTGCAGTGGTAGGCAGCACTTCAGTGACTTAGGAGAAATATTAAGAATTTTTTGGGGTCATGTTTCAAATAGGGTATCTATTGGTAAAAAATAAATATTTTGTCTGATATTATGAGGCATTACTAACCCAATCTGTACCTCTAATCTTTACGCTTAGTGCCACCATACAAATTTGTAACTCCTAAAATACACAAGGCTATGGAATCTTATAGGGTCTTTACAAATCTTACCTAACAGAGCAGCCAAAACAATTGTTTGGTAGTCTAAAACATTTTGAGGCTGTTGTCTTTATTATAGTTTAACGATAACTGCTATGCTGACTCATACATTTTTAACCTCAACATTTCATCAGTGCCACTCTGTTTGCCAGTTTACAGTGTACCAGCTTCAACTGATGTAGCTTTATGCATGTCAGTCTGATGCATTTTAAATCCTGTTGCTATACTGCTGCCTGTGATAGAGTCACCTCTTGGCATCTGCTCAAGTACAGAATTATATGATGGTAGCTTTACAGGGCGATGTAAAGGGACCCAGATGAAGGGTCAAGAAACAATCTTCATGGGTAGCGTTTTTACCCCTCAAACTACAGCAATTGTTTCAACATTTTTGTCCAACAAGCAAAGACACAGTGATGAAGGGCAAGAAGAGCTCCCATGGTACAACGGTAGAACTACAATGGTAGTTTCTATGGAGTATTAATTACAAACAGAATGAAAAATCTTACTCTTCACTAGGTGACAGCATTGCCTGTAGGTAGGTTTACAGCATGTAAATGGTACACACAGAAATTCAAAGGAAGCTTTAGTAATCTGTAAAACGCTTTCTGACACAAACCAGACAACCTTTGACAATTGTACCAAGTTGTGCTGCTTCTAAATGTATTTTCTGTGCTTCATGTTGTGAGATGTACCCATCTTCTTGCTCTCACTTCTAAAACAATAGGACAAATAGGATTTTTAAAAAATATTTGAGTTATTATTATTATTTGTCTTATGGTGGTCCTAATGACCTAAATGAGGAAACAAGCCAAGGTGGAATAGAGACAAGTGAAAAGGAGAGAGGTCCTTTTTAGACGGTTGTAGGTTTGTGAAAAGACTCAACGGAGAGACTGACTGGATGTAGGCGTGGATGGGTGCTACAGGTGAAGGAAAGGAAAATGCAAAAGGAAGGAATGAACACAGAGTGTAGTAGTTGCAAGTCGTATAAGATCTCAATGTTTTACACAATATTTTTACAGCCTATTTCAGCTTTGCTGTGCCTCCCTTCTACAGATAGTTTTGCCTTAATTAAAACGCATCTTGCTCTTTTAAATCTGTCCTTAGAGCGTAACTGTGATATCATCGAATGCTCTTCAGTGATCTTTTTACTTCTGCATTTTAATTTCTATAATACATTTAATTTAATACTATTTATCATGGTGTAAAACAAATTAAAGTCAGTACATATGGCAGTACTATTTTATTACTTATCTATCTCATTTTTATGTGTAGGGACAGGAAAATAATCTAATCATATTATCAAATTCTCATTGAAAAGAACAATAAAACAAATAAGTCGTTTTTTTTTCCTCTCTATTTTTCCTTTCTCTCGCTCTACTTTGTTGTTGTTGTTATGTTTTGGTTTTTTTAAAGGCTGCCAGTAAGACAATCTAGACCACTGGGCTAGCCCTGTTTGACATTACTTATAGGAAGTATCATGGCAATTTTGTCAATGTTTTAATAAGTGTCAGGGCTTTTTTAATTGCAGGAGAAAACGGAAACGTTGTGAAACCCAAATCTGAAAACCTTTTTGTTGTAAAAGAAAAAAAAAATATTTCAAGAGATGATGATAATACTTAAGATATGGGCAAATTATTAATTCATATTAAAAAAGGCCAAAAAACTTGATAATTACAAGATCAGTTGGTCTTGGGCAGCAAGTTGTACTCTTCCCCTCACTCAATACATTTAACATTATAATGCAATGGTGAAGGGAGATGAGCAGATCAGGAAATGGTGAAATTGGGCAGTAGTGGCTCTAAACAAGCTGTAAAAAAAGCTGGTTTTGCTGAGAAGTTGTGAAGCATAAGTGAGAAGTAAAAGGAAGAACAAATTGTTAGGAGAGAAGATGACCTCATTTCTTCCTTGAATTCTTTCTGTGAAGTTCAGGAGTGAGGGGAAAAAAAAACAGCAGAGAACCTACCTCAGCTCATATTACTGAAATGAACTATTTGTTTATGTACAGACTTCCATTACGTATGATGAGACAACTATGTACATCACTTCAGTTTTCAACATTAAAAGTTCTGGTTTTACAATCAAGCCCAGATGCTTGTGGTTTATTTCCCGTCATTGGAGCAAACCCTGGTTTCACTTTCTCCGGTTTGCTCCTGTATAGTCTCACAGAGAGAGCTTCCAGACTGAGTAGTGCTTTTGATCTGATTAAGCTCTCAGGCTAAATCTTAGATCCTTACTTTTCTGGTAAAAGAGTAAAACCAGAACTCTTGTCCAATCTTTCATCCTCTTAATTCTTTATTTAGGGTCTTTCCTATGCTAAATCATTTATATGGGAAAAAGAGAAGTTTTCCTACCATTTTTGCCTAGGATGACTAAATAGCAAAATCACAAACACTTTCTAATTTTAGAATTGTCAAAGATGAGGGTAATCTTGCCCCACTTTACAGACTGCAAAACAAACACAGAGAGGAAAGTGATTCGCTCAACATCAGGCAGCAGCTGCACAAAAGTCCAGAAGAAAAATTTTATCAAAAGTCCTCTGGATTCTCAATTTTCACTACTTTCTTGTCATCAATGATGTCTCTAAAAAGGCCCTAGTTCATCAAACTACTTACTATTTCTTAGGTCAGTATTACAGAATTCTAGCAAATAAGCAACAAGGATTTAAAGTATCCAGAATCTGAGAAAAAAGGCTTGAGAATAGTTGTAACAGCAAGGTAAAGAAGCTTCCCAGAAAGCAAATGAAGTTCTGGTATAACGTGTTGACATTATGAAAGATTTCACTGGAGCACAAATGACTGAGGATGAAGGAAAACTTTGGCAGAATTATACTGTTATCACTTAAAATAGGGACAGGAAGGTCCATCCACATTGTCTGAACTCTGAGAATTAAAGGGGGGATTTAAACAATAATGAAACAATGAACTCAATGCTTTGCATTCAGTGAACTACATGAGAAAAAACGTGTAGGCTTAGAAATCATCTAAGAAGCACGTAAAGCAGAGATGCTTATTGTAAATGATATAGTGTCAATAAATAACATGCATACGCATACATCTAGTTTTGTCCAGAAGCACTATTGAAAAGCTATTGTGGTTTTATGCACAATACAGATAAAAATATAATAAAGAGAGATGAAAGGGTCCTTAAGAGGTAGCTAGTCCATTCTTCTACTTTGAGGCAAGAGGAACTGTAATTTCATTTTTATGGCAGATATGATGTGTACTTAAAAGTGGTGGAAATGTCACCAGTGACAGAACATTAGAAGTCCAGGCTGATATCAGTAGATGAAACAATCACCTCTTATTTTAGGAGAAAAGGACAGTGTAATTAAATACCCATTGTATACCCATACATGATATAGTCACTCAACCCACAGGGCTGGAAGGCAAGGCTTATTTAAGGTATATTTGGGGACTAGTTCAAGGTTCACTGGATATAATGGATGCACTACAACTTTGGGTCTAAAGAACATAAGTGGCCATGGAGCTTTCAAAGAAGCGTGGATCATATTCTTGTTGATAAGATAGCCATACTGACTCAGACTAAAGGTCCATCTCACTCAATATCCTATTGCTGTGTCGTGGTTTAACCCCAGCCGGCAACTGAGCACCACAGAGCTGCTCGCTCACTCCCCCCCGGTGGGATGGGGAAGAGAATCTGAAGGGTAAAAGTGAGAAAACTCGTGGGTTGAGATAAAGACAGTTTAATAGGGAAAGCAAAAGTTGCACATACAAGCGAAGCAAAACAAGGAATTCATTCCCTACTTCCCATCGGCAGGCAGGTGTTCAGCCATCTCCAGGGAAGCAGGGCTCCGTCACATGTAACAGTTACCTGGGAAGACAAACATCATCACTCCGAATGTCCCCCCCTTCCTTCTTCTTCCCCCAGCTTTATATACTGAGCATGACATCATATGGTATGGAATACCCCATTGGTCAGTTGGGTTAGCTGTCCTGACTATGCTCCCTCCCAGCTTCTTGTGCACCTGGCCGAGCATGGGAAGCTGAAAAGTCCTTGACTATTGAACACTACTCAGCAACAACTAAACCATCAGCGTGTTATCAACATTATTCTCATGCTAAATCCAAAACACAGCACTATACCAACTACTAGGAAGAAAATTAACTCTATGCCAGCCAAAACCAGGACATGCTGTCAGACAGACACTGACATTTAAAACACCACAAAAACTACACTCACTTTAATGATTTTCTGAAGTGCTGCTTTTTATAGACTGTTTTTTAAAATTCTTTTTTAAAAGAAAAATAAATCAAAGATTAATCTTTTGCACTGGCTTTCTGCCAGGCTAGCTTCAGCTGGAGTGTTCATCAGGAAGGAAAAAGGAATGGAATCCTATCTCATCTGCCTTTTGTGACAAAACTCTTTCAGGTAGAAGCAAGCATAGACTGCAATGTTGCCTGCTCTTCTTCATTGGTTACTAGGCCAAATTTCCTTCTTATGTGTTTACCAAGTTAGCAATTGCTCTGCAAGTGCTTGCCGTGTCTACATCCTGCACTATAACACTCAGATGCAACAATGCACTCCCGTGGGATCCTGGACTCAATGGATAAAACTGAGTAGCTCTAAGACTGGCAGTTATAGGTGAGACAGATCTTCTTGTAGGATTATCTTCAAACACCATAAGGAAGGGTCCACATTATCAGATGATACCACTGATCACTGCCGGGGAGAGAGTAAAAGAATAATTATGACCAAGAGTCGAGAAAGCCTCTAAGGAAGATGAAACTTAGCAGTAAAACAAAAATCAATGAGAAGAAACCAACAAAATTTTCAAAGAGAAGCTGGCAGATCCTATTGTCAAGTGACAAAAATAAACACTGGCTTGCTCCATTCTTTTTTCTTCTGAATCTCCATAAACCTTTATTATTGCAAGCTAAGTACAACCTGTTGTCCCTGACTACATCCAGTGTGGCTGAGGGATTCTATCATTATGGAAACACTGGACTACGTCGTCTGTAGGAACAACGCTGCCTCAGCCAGTTCAGGGAACAAGCCACAAAGAACTTCATACTTCCTAATAGTTTTCATACAATAACTGACAGCCAAGATACTAAAACCTTAGTCGGAAGAACATTTTCAATGAATCCGAGTGGAGATACCTTGACAGAATATCAGTCATCTCCGGATATACTGCTAAAGCATGACAGCAAATACTCATGCTACTTTCAGGCATCTTCTGTTGGTCTTATGGGGTCTGTCGTGAGTATAGCAACAAGACCTTCCACCCTTGCACAGACTTCTCCCCCCTCACCTGGTGCAAAACCCCAATATATCCAGTTTCTAATTTATCAAGTATCTAACTCCTCCTTCTCTTACTATGTACTAGATGGAAACATAAAAAAAAAACCACCCAAGAGTACCAAAGCGAAATCTTCAAATGTGCATTTTTCCCACTGAGCTATTATTAACACTTCCATGGATGATTTCATCAAACCCTACAGAAGAGAGTAAAAGGCAAAATACGAAGATTGATTGCTAAACGAGAGTTACCAGCTATGGGCTCATTATTCTTTATGCTCTAACCCTGAACTGGCCTTTAGAAGACAAATTTCTGCTCTGCTGTGTAGTTTCTGCACCATGGCCCCATGATTAATTATCAGCCGCCACATGCAAAATCCACCATGATGGATTGTCTGCCCGCATCAGCATAATTACTAACCACAGTCATTGACAGTCCTTGTTACTGGAGCAACCAACCAGTAGGATTGAGAGGTGAATGAAAACATTTTGTAAGACAGGGCAAAGAAATGCAATTAGAAAAAGGAAGACCTATCAAAGCTCTTAGCATAGTACTTTAGCTATAGGGACCACAGAAAGCTGACAGCAGAGTGAATAATTCACAACAAATCATTTAGGAAATGCAGCGTCTTTAGATACTGAGTCTATAGACTTTATAGTCTGTAGTATCCAACACTTAGAATTTGAGTGTGTTGCTTAATCGTTTCTAAAAATCACGTCACTCTTTCTGATCCTTGATGGAATGAACCATGGTTATAATCATAAAAAGACTTGAAAACTTTGAAACTTTTACAATGACCATGGCTTTCTTCTTAAGATGACAAAGAAAAATTGGACTCTGAACTATGATAAATTCTTAGAGTTTAAAACTGAAGTCAGCAGGTCAACAGAAGGACACCTATTGATGGGGCTAGGCACTACCTACTATTTCACCCTTCAGTAGTCTACAGCAAATTCAGTCACACGAAGTGGGATGCTCATAAGTCTGACATCTAAAGGCTGCTTTCAGACTTATGTTTGCACTTGTTACTTGTCTTTAGTGGCCTTAAAGAATTTGAGGAGACTGTTGCTTTCTGAGCCTACCTCTTCCTTTACATTGCTTCCTATGTCAAAGGAAAGTAGGTAGAGGCAACAGGCGTCTCGAGAAGTAAATAATTTGGTTGTTCAGAAAATGTTACTCCTGTTCATGTCCATTGCGGATTCAATTCTGCTAAAACCAGACACATACGCTGTGTGGAAGAGAGAGGCATGGGCACTCAGCTCTACTGGTCAGCTATCGCCAGAAAACAAAGGTAGGTATATTTTTTTCTCCTAATGAATTGGCCCTTCAAAGCATAACCTTTTATTCTCCTGTCCTCCTAGCGTGAATTTTTTTAACAGAAATATAGCTATTGAGTAGAGTTCTTAATTAAGGTGAAATGAGAATGGTGGGCTAGAGGAGAAAAATTCTGCTGT
>NW_009224314.1:0-674 GCF_000690835.1 Fulmarus glacialis | reverse complement strand
GGAAAGCTGTGTATGCACGCTCTTTTGCAATATATGATGACAGACCATGTCAAGCATAGGCTGGCTGCATGCCACTGAGTCATATGGTGAAACTTAACTGCCTGAGAGTGGCAGGCTAAAATGAGACAGGTTTTAAAATTTAAAAAAAAAAAAAAAAAAGGGATGCCTTCAGGTAGTTTTCTTGTAGCATTAAGATCAACTTGCACTTAGTTACAAGGTGGACCTGCCATTCAACGGCCCAACTGCTCTCACAGCTGGGTCAATCAGGAATAAAAACTATAAGTGCTCTGTACCTAGAACACTGTAAGCAATATCTTCAGTAGCTACAATATATTCTTGTACTTTTTCACTAGTAACTGCAGGTGCAAAATTACAAAATGAGATTACGCATACAGAAATTTGTACTGTCTCCTCTAAGGAATTTAGCTGTAATCTAATTAACTGGGTAAAAAATGAACAAAAAGGGGTTTTCTATTACTGTTGCTATTTTGAAAACTAAGGGTGTTTTATTGAAAAGTTTTCCATTTTTATAAAATAAATGACAGCACTGTCTGATATGGGTGGTGAATCAGCCTGGTAAGGCATGAAGACAGTGGCAGCTTGCAATTGCTCAGTACTGTTTTGAATATTGCATTGCAAAAAGCATACATCTGAGACCAATTGTATGAGATTCA
>NW_009224313.1:0-583 GCF_000690835.1 Fulmarus glacialis | reverse complement strand
AACTTACTAATGGTGCATTCAACTCCTGCATCCAGATCATTGACAAAAAGATTGAACAGAACTGGCCCTAGAATTGAGCCCTGAGGAACACTGCTGGTGACCGGTCACCAGCCAGATGTAGCCCCATTCACTACAACCCTTTGAGCCCTGCTTCTTCACCCAGCGCACTATCTACCTGCTCATCTCACAGCTGGACAATGTGTCCAGAAGGATGCTGTGAGGGACAGTACCAAAAGCTTTACTAAAATCCAGAAAAACTACATCTACTACCTTTCCTTCACCTACTAGGTGATCATAGAAGGATATCAAATTAGTTAGACAGGACTTTCGCTTTGTAAACCCGTGTTGACTCAGCCCAAAGATTGCCTCGTTCTTTAAATGCCTTTCAGTAGCAGTATGATCTTCTCCATAATTTTTCCACGTCCTGAGGTTAGACTAACAGGTCTGTAGTTTACTCATGCTGTAAACTGGAATAACATTGGCTAGCTTGCAGCCAGCGAGGACCTCCCCAGGCTCCCAAGACCTTTTGTAGATGGTGGAGAGGGGTCCTGCTGTAACATCCTCTAGCTCCTTCAGTACTCTG
>NW_009224312.1:0-255 GCF_000690835.1 Fulmarus glacialis | reverse complement strand
TGGGGACGGGGGCAGACGGGTGCACAGCACCGACGTGGAGCTGCAGCAGCGCCCTTGGGTGCCTCGAGCTCAGCTCCATCGCCAGCACCGACGTCCTGGTGAGCTCTGGGGACAGTTGGGGACACCTGGGGACATTGTGGGGGACACTGGGGGACACGAAGTGACACTTGGGGATGACACTTGAGACACTGGGGGACACTGGGGACATCATGGGGGACCCCGGGGACACTGGGGGAGACTGGGGACACCTGGGGA
>NW_009224311.1:0-12793 GCF_000690835.1 Fulmarus glacialis | reverse complement strand
TAAATTGAGCATTCTTGGCAGGTAGCTTCTTCCCTGTGTTTATGGGTCAGGTTGTCAGACATGAACAGCAGGGTCAGCCGACTTCTTTTCTACGATAAGTGACATATATTTTTACTTGTAGAGATCTAAGTGATTTTGTGCTCTGGTCACCTTATTCCTGTGTTTGCATTCCAAATAAAATGTTAAATTAACTTTTAAATGATATTTTAAATTATCTTCAATCAAATGTGTGTGTCCTATATCTAGATGCAAAAGACATTTTGTTTTATTTCTTTCTCTTTTAGGTACTGTGCTAATAATTCAGGTTTTCTTAGCATTACTTTGCAATAATACAAACCAGCCACCACTGATGGTATTTACCTCTAGTGTATATCAGCGAAAACAATTAAATACAAAAGCCTTCCTAGACGGGAATTTCCAAACGCTGAAGGAGCCTGTACAGAGATGTGAACTCAAAGTCCTAGCTTTTACTCAGATTCAAAATTGTTTCTCTAACTATTTAGAGAATACTGATCTGAAATTATAGAATCAGACTATTAGGAGTGCAAGACACCACTTGAATTCAGGGTGAAACACCAATGAATTGACATCTCTCCTGGCACCAAACGGTGAAGCTTTTACAGTTTAAAGAGATAAATATTTCTACCAAAACCTTACCAAAATCTTCCTGAGGAAAATATTCTTTTTTTTTTTTTTTTTAATCTAAGAGAGACAGAAGACAGAATCCCTTGATCTCGGTATCAGAAGAGTTATTTCCCCAAAATTTTCCTCTGCTACTAACGCTTAATATCATGGATTCAAGGAGAGAATCAACAGCGTTCTCAGAAAATGTTATTTTCCATCAGGATTTCTTTTGATTTTTCATAGATTTCTATATCCATATTCCATCTTATGGTTTTTCATCCCATTAAGTAATTATATGAGTATAGATGAATAGCAATGTCTTTCTCTTGGATTTATTTTGTGGAAGAATGGAGGAAACTATGGAAACCTTATGAGGGCATTGGTTGCCTAAGCACAGGCACCTAGTGCCTAAATGACACCTTAGGACACCCTGACTCATCTCTAGCTGCACTCTCAAACAGGTGTAGGATCACTCTAATTTCTGTTGTGCATCTGCCAACCCCATGCCAACACCTGGGATAGTCTAGGGAACCTAATAATAATAGCAGTAGACACCTTTAGCATAGGCACCTGGATTGCTCCCCTATTTTGGAGCAGTGTTAAAGATCCAACTAGCACCAGCAAAGCAGGCTTAGAGATGTTACTTTCATAACCCCTGTACCTAGAGTGCAATGGCAGCAACAAGGATGAAGTTCAAATACCTTCTGGTTCTCCTTTTAAAATACACTTCAAATAGTGCGAGAAAAAACCACTGCCACTCAAGCTAGGTCCCAGAATTAGAGAATTATCTTGGACAGACATCTTTTCACTTTTCCAAATGCTGTATTAATTAAACTCCCTTGTAATCTTCTGCAGTGGCAGCAAAAAGCTACTGTTGTGGCAACCCTAGAGCTGTCCCTCATGAACAGGCTCATGCCGAAATCCTCAGTTTACAATATCTTCTTCCGAACAGCCCAGAAACTTGTCTTTAACTGGTATGCATTGTGACATTTTTTTGTATGACTACAAAGAAAAATACAAATATTTCAACAGAGGAATGGAGCTATTTTCCATTTAGATCAATGGAAATTCTCACATTCTTCTTCTGAAATTATATCAAGCCCTTAATAAATAAAACTTTATTTTACTTAAATAAAATATGGAATGGTACTATTACACAGAAGGTAAAAACAGTCTTTTTCTTTGAAAAGCCTGTATCTGCAGGTTCCTTCCATTTCCAACGGACGCATTAGCGTCACATTTCAATTTTGTACTTAATGACAAAATATGGATTAAAAAAGCCCAACCCTGGTTCCTCATTATGCTGAGCTGTACTTGTATAATTATTCTTCAGGCTTCACTTAATTATATGCCCCACCATGTGTTACTTTTCAACATCCTAAGTGGTACCACCTTACTGCTAGGAATATTAAACAATGAAAGGCAACACTCTTTTGTTTGGTTACACAGCATGCTGTGTCTGAATTCAGTCTCCTCTCACAGGTCCCCTCTCCCTGCTTCTGAATTATACCCTTTACAAGTGTTTCAAAGAAGGGCACTTACAGTCATGCTTGCTTTACAATGTTAGGGTTGTTGTGTGGTTTTTTCTATTTCCTGTATCTCAGATTTTCCACTGGTATTCAGAACGAAATTAAAAAAAAAAAAAAAAAAAAAAAAAAAAAAAAAAACGAAAAAAAATAAAAAAAAAAAAAAAAAAAAAAAAGAGAAGAATGAAAAGAACAGAAAAAGCAAAAGAAATCAGAGATTCAGAAGTTTTATTTGAGGTCATTTTTTTCTTACCTTGTCAAGATCACAAGCTAGTAATCAAGGTGAGGAAAGAAGGATTGGAAAAACTACTCATCTACAAATGTATCTCTTAGATACCTTACACTGTGTTACCCTAAAAGAACAGGAATTCTTAAGAATAAGTGAAGAAAAACAAGCAGTGACTAAAAAGATACTGAAGATTTTGCTCCAGTTCAATTGGATGGGAGTTCTGATCAACCCTTGTACATCCTGAAAGTTTTTTCATCATAGTCCAAAAACATGGTACCTCCTGACCTCACAAGTTGGCAGATTGACTAACCAACCCAGAAATGCTATTTTTATATAAGAATGCTTTTTCTGAGAATAATTTAAAAGAGTTTGATTCTGAGAAGCACACTGGCAATGTCCAAGTGAGTGAGACAGATGGGATTTTTACATGGTCAACACTATTCTTTATCAGCCAGAAAAACTATGAATCCTAGGCCACGGAAGTTAAATAAAAGACTTTCATTGATTTAAATCAACTTTGTGTCAAACCGAAAATGAGGATATACTAGGAGTGTCCCCGAGACAGGAAGCTATTTTAATAGTTTAGCCCAATAAAGGTTCACTTTGTTTTATTTTATGGCTTATTTTGTATAAAAATATTCCAAATTATAGTCCTAAAACAAAACCCCTCAAAAAAACCCAACCAAACAAAAAAAACCCCATGCACAAATTAAATCTTACTGATAAATCATTCTGAAAAACAAAGAAACCTATCAGTCATTTCCAATCAACAAATCCTAACATTTAATCACAGGCATATTCACACTTCAACATGGATCCACTTCTGTCTTTAAGCTTCTAATTAATAATTGTGTTGTCAAAATGCAGAATCATGAATAGTGCTTAAGGCTTTTCCTGTACAGAAGATGATCAGTACTTGTAGTTAGCCCATCAAAAGTTTATTTACTTGTTAAAGAATATGTCTCTTTAAAGTAGGTTCAAAACAATCAAAATTACAGGCTTTTTGCCATTTTAAATCCCATTTTGAATGCTGTAAAAAGTGAATATCTGATAAATAATTACTGAAAAAGGCACCTCCCTCTGGGTTGTGGACTGCTGTTCCATGGATGTTACCTAGTATAATGGATTTATTGTGCCATGGTGGGTAGTATGGCGCGAATTTTGTCATCCTTACTCACACTTCATTCCAAGGATGTAATTTTCCTTACAGAGTGTGGATGCATGCAAAAACAGTGGGACCTATCCTTATTGATTCACTGGATAAGGAAGACTTAATAAAATGTAAAAAAATGCTGAGAAAAAAATCAGATTGTTTCTAAGGTGAGTATGTCAAAGACTGGAAAGTTTCTTTTTAACAAAGCTCAGATAAAAGCTAGGCTCTGATGGGTTTCTGCTTACCAGCTACCTTTGTAACCAAAACTTCCCCAGTTTGCAATCTTCTGTGAAGCTTCCAGTTCCCTTGGCTTCCTGGTCCTGCATAGTGAAGATAGCCTCACAGTTATCGAGCCCACTTGAAAGCTAATGTCTCATAGGAGGGCAAATGCAGTAAAATAATGCCCAAAGACATATGCTGACAGTCTTGCTTTTTCTTTGCCAAGAAAATACTTCCTTTCACAGGCTGAAACTCCTGTGGTAGCTGTTTCACAGAACTACATAAAAATTAGAACAAAAGAAATAACTCTAGTTAAAATGATGAAAGTGGATTTATTTACTGAAAAAAACCCAAATAATTTTGTATGCAAATAGCTGAAGCAATCCCAGCGTTTTTCAACATCTCCTCTATGAAGCTTTCCAAGGTGTTGAAAGGGCATTATAGTAGGCATTTTGCACTGTCACTGACTGACCTCAAAGGGATATGCAATATCCATTGTTGACAGAAACAGCCTGCTCTATTTTGAAGTTCTTGTATTTGGTCTCAGCAGCAGCATAATGAAAGATTACAGTTTTATGAAATCAGAGAGCTCTCACTTTTCAAGCTAGGTGTACTTCACTGCATGGTTTTGTGAAAGATGCTTTGCTTTTTGTTGTTGTTGTTGTTTTTAAAATAAATAAAAAAGCATAAAGGCATTTGGGGAATAGCTGAAAGGAATTGAATTCTGCAGATGAGAAGTTTTGTAAGTGCCTCAGGTTTTACTGGATGAATAAACACAAATAGTGTCCAGTGATCTTGTCCTAGCTGACCACAGACAAACAATGATCAAATGGTACTTTCCAGTCTGGCTTGTCTGTGAGTTGCACTGACTCTCCCAGTTTCCAGTTTCCCAGCTTGCTGGGAAAAGTTGCAAAAAACTGTCCCTATCCTCAGCTGTTCCTCACTGTCTCCTTCCCTAAAGACCTGTCCACAAGAGGGCTAGGCATAGCATAGATTAAAAACACACACCAAAAATCCATAAAAAGCAAAAATCCATAATATAGACATCAATGTCATAACATAATTTTTCTGAAATGCAACTAGTAGAAATTCATAAGCTGGTAAGACAGTTAAATTTGTACAATTTCTGCACATCCATAAGGCTTAACTGGCAATTAGAAATTACATGTTAACAAAAATGACTGCAGAGCAGTGTTGTTCATAAAGACTTATTTGAATAAGTAGATTTTGTTTCAAAACAAATGAACAGATAACACCTACCATGCAACAACAGAAAAAAGTATTTTCAAGTGCTAAATAAGGAACTTGTCTTGCAAGAAAACAGTTTTTCCCTAAGGCTACTCTGTACCTTCATGATTCATTGTAAAACTTCAAACTAAAAAAAAAAAACAACACATAACACCTCTTCTGCTTTCTTTGCTGCTATTTCAGTGTGCAGTTAGAATCATAGAATAATAAAATCATTAAGGTTGGAAAAGACCTCTAAGATCGAGTCCAACCGTATGTACCCAATATGCCCGTGCCAGTGAAGGCAGGGAAAAAAGAGAAACTAAAGAAGTGAAAAAGATAAATTCTCCAGAAAGTATTCTTTTGTTACTCTATTAAGAAAATTAAGTATACTCTTTGGACACTTTGAGAATATTTTTCTCCTTCATCAGACTGACAGATCTTAAGGAATCAAGCAAATTTTAGGGCTACTTGCACAAAAAAAATATTAATTCTTTCATGGACAAAGTGTGATTGGCTTTAGCACGGTTCAAAGAAAGGAATGCAGTTTTTTATCTGACCAGCCTGATAGCTGTCTCCAGCCCTCCCCATTTTTTTGAACCTGGTGAGTACACCCCTCACTAACTGCGCACTGAATGGCATGGACAAAAGAGCTTGGCCGCTATCTTGCTCTCCAGTGTGCCTTTCTTCCAAGAAACCCCCTCAATTATTACTGTATTTGGGACCAACACCCTCAGAGATGCAAAGATGCAAAAAAAGGGGAAATCAAACTGAAATTTCAATGAAGCTTGAATTTAGAAAAGCTGCAATCAATATCCATAGTTCAGACAGTATAAAATCCTACAATAGAATTTCTGCATCTTATTTTTTTGTTTTGCTAAAAAGCTCTGACTATATCATCCTAAGCAATTTAGGAACTCAAGTTTTTCAAAACCCACTTAAGACAGAAATATGAATTTATCATACTGTAAAGATACTTCTACACTATTCTGGGTCTGAACCAAATGGGGGGGGGGGAGGGGAAGGACAAAAAAAAAGGAGGATGTTCGTAAGAAGAGTAATACAGCATCAAGGCTTTCTGCATAGAATGTTGAGCTTCGTGTGTTTTCCATAAACCCAGGGTACAGACTGTGCTTAAAACAGCTTTTTTTGCTGGTGGTTTTTTTTTTTTTTCTTTTTTTTTTTTTCTTTTCTTTTTTTTATAATAAGAACAAAGAGAAAACCAGGGAAAAAAGCATTTGGATTGATGCCCAAAGTCGCATTTTAAGGTTGTGTGAGTTTTTCTGCCAGCTACCTAATGGTAGAGAGAGACAATGGTAGAGAGAGAGGTATAACATGTTCACTATACATAAAAAGCTGTACTGAAAAAGCATTGTTAAAGTTGCAAAATCAAGTACTCAAGAGACAGCAAGGCAAGAATTAACCTTGCCTCCCTTCATATACAACATCATGTAGTCTTTAAATACATGATTGCGGGGGTTTTTGCTAGAGCCTCCCCCCACCTCATTCAGGGTATGTGAAGACTGGAGTTCAAGTAATGAGCAGGTCTTTGATATTTTGGTTATTTTTATTGTTCAGTGTGTGTCCCTAGGCCTAACCTATGCACACCACACAAACCCTGAGCTGAAGACATTCTTTTCCTTATGAGCTTCCCTATGGTGCTCATCATGCAAAGCTCTGTGAGCTTCATGAAGGTTAATTTATCTTAACCAAATCTCTCCGAAGTGACAAAATAATATATCCCACATTACAGACAGGCAGCAGAGGCACACAGGCAACAGTCAAAGCTGAATTACCCAGGACTGTGGGTTTTTGTCACTTTTTGTAATAATTTGAACCTTCAAGCACAGCACCTATTCACTTTAATTGCAGCTGTGACTGCTCAGTGCTTCTTCATCCCAGCCCTCAGGATCTTGAGGTGGGCATTCAGAAACGAGAAGCACACCATTACTGACCATCTTTGAAACATCTGATTTAAGGGACGGTACAGCATCGCTCAGGAACACTGGTAGTCAGAGAGGACTCTGCTTCTCCAAGACAGAACTTGCTGCCCTGCGGGGAAGGCATCCTTTCTCTTCCAATACTTGTAAGAAATAAGGCAGAAGTACCACATACAATGGCACCCTTCACTTGCCAGGCCTGAGCAGGAAGCCATTCCTAGAATAGGACAATTTTGTCTACCGTATGAAGTATGAGCCCAGGTTAAAAATAGGAGTGGTTTACTTGAAGTAGAGCTTGCTCATAATTGAATGCAAATGAAAGAAATGAATTAAGACAATGGACAAACTTCATTATGACATTTTCTAACTTTCAACCCCTTCATTGGTGCTTCAGCTCCTTGTCACACCTTTCTTTTCTCTTGCCTTTCTCCTGTTTCTCCAGATTCAAATTACAGGGGTTTTTTTGCGCAGCTAGTCCCTTCGCATGTTTGTTCACTCTGTGAAGATGCCATATATGCATTTAGTCAGCATTCAAGGCTGTGAGGAGTTTAGGCATGATGAACAAACACAGGCTTCTAAGGGATATGAGCTGTTATTGAGTATATGCAACCCACATCTTTTCAGACCTTTGAATATGATTAAATGTGCAGGAATATTCACAAGAGTGGCAAAGGTACAATGTCCAAACACAAATGATAACTCTATAAAATATCATGTCCCTGATCCGAAGAATAAGAGTGTGAGGGTATTTCAAATGAAAGACCTTAAAGGTGAAACAGTACTTATTTCTAACCTTTATTATAAACCCCTCCTCTTCCACTGTTGGTTTCATAAATAGTTCATATACATTTGAATAAAAGTGGGGAAAAAAACCCAAACCTAACCACCAAGAACACCTCAAACCCTGAAAGACATAGCTAACATAGAAACATCACAGCCCAAATGCTTAGTTTCACAAAATTACGCATTTACAAACTACGAGCATGGAGTGTATGGCTTGTGTTTATGCAGAACAGTAATCAGAACAAGCAATCCTACTGAAATAACAAAAAGCATCATTTGGCAAATATTTTTCAGAGTAGTAAGTGTCCCAAATGCTACTAATTTTGAAAAGTCATACCTTTATTCTCTGTCATGATTAAGGTTATGGTGTTACTTTCATTGTGAAATAGCTATCAGTTGCATTACCATTTCTGGGAGCCCATGGTGACATGATACACAGATATGAGAAATTCTTTTTCCAGGAGTACTTAAAACATACAAATTCGTTTAACTTTTCTCTGTTCTTCAAGATTACAAATTCTCTGAGCATAGCCAAGGCTCTCACTGGTCTGGGTATTGGTAATTCTGTGCATGTGTTATCTCCTTAAACTGAATAAATATGTAATTGTGTAAGAAGTCCCACTGATACTCTTGGGTTTGAAACTTAACCCTCTACAATTTTTTTCAGAATTATTACCAAAATAATTACTGTAGAGTTATGTTGCTACTAGCGCTGCTAAACCTGCAAGTATAGAAACACTGAAAAGTGATTCGTTGGTTTGTTTTCCCCACTACAAATCAAGCTTGTTCATAGGCTTCATATATATTTTAATTACTTATAGCAAAGATACAGTGATACTGTTGCAAAGAGGCAACAGTGATATGCTGGAAGAGGCTCATATGAGCACTTGAATTAACAAAGCCAAACAGCAGTCCTCAGTGAAGAAAACCAACCTCCTTTTTAACATTTATAAATCAGAAATTTCATCAGAAAATGCCAAATTTCCCTTGAAATAGTAAACAATTTCCTTGAAATAACAGTAATGATGAAAAAATGCTGAAAATATCAATCAAACAAAATAATATCAAACAAAATATCAAAAAGCAACTTTTTTTGTTTTCATTTTTAGCTGAGCTTGTTGGATAGCAACACTCAGTCATGGTCTCATGCAGAGAGATAAGTCATCAGCTGACCAGCTTCCTGCAGTGCATGTCTTTGTGGGACCAAAGTACTCCAAATTTATTGCTGACTGGCAGAACAATAGCTTTCATTTCTAACCTTTATTGAGCTATCATAACCTCCATAGCCACTTTTTTCCTTAACAGTTGAAACAGGTGCATAGACCTGTGGTCTGTAAGCTGGATAGACTGGTGAACATGCGTGGCCATTTATGGTTTTGAAGGAGCACTGGATCTGGAACATGTACTGAAGTAGTAATAAGACACAGGATGAACTACACAATTCAGCTCCAAGGCAGCATAAATGGGTCTTCCATTACTACATTTCTTTGGCATGTTTGAAAAGTCATTCCCCTGTGCATGGACATTCTGGCTATGACCTGGGAGAGTGTCCAGTGATGACTCATCTGTTAGAATCATTGAAAGGGGGAAAAAGAAGCAGTAAAAATCTTACATAAACCATATCATTCGTGCCATAAAGCACAACTGATACTTCTCACACAAGTTAGGCTACTTGAAAATTCTTTCTACAGCAAGAAAGGCAGAGATTTCACACAAGGTAACATTCACTTTCACTGCCCAGATTCATACAGCATGGCTGATTGTGGACAAGCCACATTCATCAGGGTGAAATTTAACATTGATAGCATGAGGTGGATTATTTCTGTTTTCTGCTTGCAATATTTGACAGAATCAATGGCTTGTTGCAGTACATGAATAAAGTAAAAATAATAAACATGTAACCAAGTTTTAGGATTCTTTCAATTAAATCCATTTCCTAATAAATACATCCTCTGTTTTGATATTTTAATAACCATATATATTACTTTGTACCTCCCTGTGACAGTAATTTAAGATTTCATTAGTTCCATTGACTACAGGGTATTTGGAAAAATTATTCTTGTTGATAAAATTAAATTTACCTATCAAGAGTCTTGAATTGCAATAGTCAAAAAAGAGGGAAAAAAGTGATCTATTTCTGTTTTCTGCTTTCCTTTTAAACCAGGTGATGCTGCTTAGATTTTTTTTTCTCCTGTCTATTTTACATTTAACTTGGCTGCTGATAATATGTCTCTAATTTGTAATTTCAACTGATTACTGATGACGTACATGGGTTTGAAGTGAATCCTATAATCAGCCTTCATTTGCAGGAGTGACTTAGGATTTTGGCTGCCCATCTGAAAAGGATCTGATTTCTTTTACAGAAATGATTGAAACATTCATCATCTGAACCTGTAAAGACCCCTATAGTGCGTGTCTAATCACTGACTCACTCACAGTCCTTGGCTACTTCAGAGAATTTGGGTCCACCACCTTTTAAGACTTGTGCTTTTCCTTTGTTTTGCAGGTTTTTTTTTTTTTGTTTTCAATATATCCATCATGACCTCATTTAAAGTAATTAAAACTCTGTGGTAATAGAAAATCTTTCAGGCAACATAATTGTTTTCCTATTTGGGAGATCATTTTAATCATTTAAATTATATTTGATTTATTATATTCATTTTTTACTCAGAATTATTGCTATGCTTAAGATATGACATCAATGGAATAGACCATTACCACAGGGAAATGCCTCCCTTATTTTCATAAATAATGGTGGGAACTCATGCAATTATAAAACAAATAAATGCTAAAATGTAGACAAAAGGATTGTTCTCTAGTCAGATGGCATTAGTTCTGTGAAAGAGGTCTCTGCAGCTATGTCAGATATCTTGTATGCATGTAATAATTTGGATGGTGCAGTAAGTAAGGTGAAAGTTGCATCTTGTACCATTATGGAACTGCTGCACTCCCATTGCCAGGAATGACAGAACCTGTCCAGTTCTTCATCCAACAGAAAAACATATTGCCCGTGTGGATAAAATTCTCTGTAATTTGGTATAGCTTATATCTTTTTTTAGTCTGTGATTAGCAGTTAAGTTCATCTATTTGGCAGTCTGAGTGATTATCAGGTGCTCTTTTCAAATTCTATCTAATCTTTGTCTCAGCCTTGTGAAGGTATTTGGTGTTTGCTTAGTGCAACAAGCATCTTCTAGATGGCTTCTTACTACAAGAAGCATGATGATTTTAGTCGGAGAACTTCCCTCAGTGCAGATGCTTTTCAGTGTGTTTTGAACACCTAATACAGTCAAGGCTAGTCTCTTGTCTAAACGTTATTAATATACATAGGCAGAAAACAGGGAAGAGAGAAGGAAATATTCACTGCAGGAGGAAGCATTCTTTAATACTCTGTAAACACCTTCTCTGGTGTACATAAATATATATATTACTGTGAATAATCTGTAGGATATCAAAATCAATTTTTATCTAGCTAAATATTTTTCCATAGAAATCTATATAAATACGTGTATCCTAAGCACACTCTAAGTATCATCTTCTTCATCTGTCTTTGAAGACAAAATGAACAACATTTTAATGTAAGATGCTAGAAGCATAGTTATTTGGAGCAGGCAATAGCGATTGCAATAGGATTAGGGATTACTGAGTGAGTATTTTCCCCTCAGCCACTGTAAGAGGGAGAGAAAAAGGAGAAAACAGAAACAGCTTAACTCACCAAAAATCAAACCACTGCATTGCCCTGTTAGCCACTGAGTGTTTTGGGATGTAAGACCGAAGATTACATCAGTACAATAAAGGCTCCCTGCTCTCTCTACAATCACAAGCCGTACACTATGCAAAAAAAAAAAAGTGCAGCTTTACCCCAGCATTACAGCCAGTAGAAGTCAGAACAGGTAGAGAGGTGTAAAGAACAGGGGGAGAGAGGGAAGGGTTAAAGGCATTATCGCAGCCATTAGAGGGAAAAGTTGAAGCAATACAAGCACAGTAGACTTCTCTCTCTCTCTCCCCCCCTCTTTCTTTCCCCCACTCCCCTCTTCCCAGGCTGGATCAGTATGTAGGGAGGGCAGTCATCACGCCATCCTGAGCAGCAAGAGCTGACGTTGGACGAAGCTGCCAGGTAGCTGAAAAAAGGCACGGAAGGCAGCTGATACCCACTTTTCAACGGGTTGTTTTTTTTTTTTTTTAGTCTGAATCTGGACTTCAAGCAACACAGCGCCTGAGACAGCTCATCTGAACTACACTGTATTGCAATACTCGCTCTTCCTAAAGAAAAAGACTCCACTGAGTAGCAGAATGCTGCCAGTGTCGCAGCTAGGGCTACAATACAGAGCCTTTTTGTAACATTTTAAAATCTCTTTCTGTTCATATATTTAGAGATACATACATACAGTCATATATCAATTCTTCCTTTTTTGAGGGCACCTTTGGGTTTTGTTACCCTGATGTGACTTCTTTTTCATCTTGGAATGATGGGGATCTTTCTAGCTTATGTTGGATTCATTTTCTTTTCAGTTATGTATATTCAACAAGGACTTTCTACCCAAGGTAAGATCACTTATTATCAATTACGTGTGTGTGTTTTTCTATGCTAAAACAGACTGAGAACAGGATTGGGGGGGAGGGGGGAGCACGAGGAGGAAGAGAATAAAAAGAAGGAAAACAACTACAATGGATAGTAGATGAGGACACCAAGCATCAGGTTTACATTTAGCTTAAAAATTGTCTGTAAATAGGAACAGAAGTGAGAAGTTTCCCCAAAGTGGGAGTAAAACAGGCTTTCTCTACTTGACTGCAAAGAGGGAAATAACAGGCACCTTGAGGAAGAGTAAAGGGGTGTTGGTGAATGGACATACATGTGTTTGGGTTGTGCATGTTTGTATAAATGCATGTATGCATACAATAAACACTTACCCGTGCATGAATAATTATTGCATTCAGATCGAGTACCGGATGGCTAAATCTACTGCCTCCCTTAAAATATTGCAGTCTCCTTTTGTGCTGCATCCCCTTTCCTCTCCTATTACCTTCCAATCCTCAGAGTCAGACCTTCATTTCAATTCTGTGACTATGTGTATTTCTGCCTCCACCCCCCCTC
>NW_009224310.1:300-522 GCF_000690835.1 Fulmarus glacialis | reverse complement strand
AGGATTAATTAGTTAATAACTATTCTAAGTAGCATACAAAGAAGAGCTGGACTCGAAGAGGGTGTGTGGGGTCTGAAAAGCACCCTTCCCCCCAGAGACCACCGCAGACGTTGAGTTCGGCCTGGTGCATGCCGGCCTCCCAAACTTCGCGGTCCAACAGGACCAGACCCCCACCTCCAGGGAGGGTCCATGCACCCTGCCCACCCCCTGCCTTCCCCCACA
>NW_009224310.1:0-204 GCF_000690835.1 Fulmarus glacialis | reverse complement strand
CTGAGCCCGTTTTCAAGTCCCAAAGATGCCCCTGGGGAGGGTAAGCGCTAGCGTGATGCTTCTGGCAGAAATGGGGTTGAAAGGTCCGATCCCGTCCCTGCGGGGTGACAGTGGGGACTCTGGTGGGGGTGGGGTGGGCGGTGTGTGTGTCTGTTCGCAACTGCTCTAGTTTAGCTTCACAAAAGTGTTTTTATGTGCATGTTC
>NW_009224309.1:0-860 GCF_000690835.1 Fulmarus glacialis | reverse complement strand
ACTAGGAAGAAAATTAATTCTACCCCAGCTGAAACCAGTACAGTATACACCCCTTATTCTATACCATCTACGTCATGCCCAGGTCCCACACTTTCCAATACATTCCAATTAATCACCACCACTTTTCCTGTCTTTTGATATATACACACAGATATCATTCCCTATAAAATGTTCCTTGCGTTCATTTAGTCCATGACTTTGGGCTGCATCTATCATAACAGTCCTTCAGGGCAGGAGAGGTGGTGTGTGGTGTTAGATTGTTGCATGCTGAAGCCAGTTCTGGTTCCATTATCACTGTGCTTTGCTCAGTTTTCATCACAGTTCATTCTTCGTTAATCTAGGTGATTCTTACTGTAATACCACTGATATGGCATATAGCCACCACAGAAGTAATGATATACAATATAGCAATTAACATCATACAACTTAATTTGTTGGCTATTCTCACCCAAAATCCCCCTGAGGTACACGTTGGACTTTCCCATCCTTCCGCATTACCCACCAACTGCACCCAGGTCCTTAAGCAAAAGCAATCCTGTGAATAAGCTTGCCTTTGTCCAAGGCAGGAATAACCCAGACTGTCTTCCCCAGCCTATTTTTTATGTGCACTACAGAGACGTTATCTCCATCTACAGTACGTAAAAGTTTTGATTGGCCAGGACCAGCTTGAGTGACAAATCCCCTAGTGTTGATTAACCAGGTGGCTTTTGCTAAATGTGTATCCCAATGTTTAAATGTCCCACCACCCATTGCTCTCAATGTCCATTGTATCGTTCAATTTCCTGGAGGCTGGTGCATGGTAGGGGATGTGATAGACCCACTCAATGCTGTCTCTTTGGCCCAGGTGTCTATAAGGTTGT
>NW_009224308.1:0-12718 GCF_000690835.1 Fulmarus glacialis | reverse complement strand
GGGATTTCCTCCCCTGATGAATCTCCCCAGCGCCGCGCGGCTCAGCCCGTGCACCAGCCGGGAGCATGCTGGTTCGTGGCCAGCCCCGGGCTGGCCTTTGCAGCCCGGTCAGAAACTCCCGGAGACCAACTCAGGAGCTTCCGCCGTGGCATCCACCTCCCCACGGCATGCCGGCCGGACCCTGTGCACTGCCATGAGCATCCTGCAGTCAGACCAGGCGCGAGGGAACCGTGGATTACATATGGTGCCTTCTGCACCATTTGAAACTACTTTTAAAAAACAAGAGAAATCACAAAACCAGGAGGTGAGAGACATTACCAGAGTTTGGGATAACGGTAACATCAGAATGTCGATAAATGTACAGTTTTTGATCTATTCCGGGCCCTAGCGTGCACCAAACTCAAGTCGTGACTGAACGGAAGACTCGGTAGATCTCTCTGCTCTTCTGATGACAAACACCTATGATTGCAGGTACCATAGCTACTACTGTAAAGATGTAATGATGGTATATTCATTATGGATTTCTAAGACCTGCCATATTGGGAAAGTATTGTAACTGAACTAGATATATCACATTTCTACACTAGTTAAGAGATTATAAGAAGACAGATTAAATTAATGGTCCATCTAGCCAATATCCTGTCATCAACAGCGACCAGTAAGAGAGCCCTGTAGGCAAGAGCATGAAGTAAGTGAGCAGACAGTGATGCTCCCCCAGAAGCCACCAACAACTTGTGATTAAAGGACTTTCTGAACTACAAGTCGTGTTCCACTTTTTAGTAGTCCTCAATGGATTTTTCTCCCATAAAGCTGTTCTGTTGCTTTTTGAACCCACATACTGCCGGCATCTGTAGCCTTGCAACAGAAGAGCTGCACAGCATAATTTTGTCTTGTGTGAAGAAACGGCTTCATTTGCTTGTTTTTAACTTTCTGGCTGCAATTTTCATTTGATGCCCCCTCATTCTTGTACTGGGACAGACAGTGGACAGGCATTCCCTATTTACCTTGCCCATTAAATTACAATTTTGTGATCACCACATCGCATGCCAGTTGTCTTTCAGGCCGGTGGGACCTAGCCTGCTTCATACTCTTCCCCTGCCCAGAAGCTGCTCCCTGCTTCAATCACCTTTCTTGCACTTTTCTGAACTTTTTCCCATTCTCTTATACCATTTTTGAGATAGGACCAGAATTGCACAGATTATTTAAGAGACAGGCACATAAGAGATGTATACAGTGGCACAATGATCTTTATGTTTTTTCTCTACTTCTTTCCTAATAATTCCTTACATTGTTTGATCTTTTGATTACTACTACGCAACAAAATGATATTTGCAGAGAATTATTTACTGTAGCCCCAAGATCTCCCACGTGAGTGGTGACAGCTCCACACTATACGTTGCCTCATCCTGTCTTGTCATTTTTCCATAGGGGATTCCAGATTTCATGGCTGCTATGGAATTGTATTTTTGATAGTTTGCACGTTTTAATTTTACTTTGGGAATACTGTTTGGTATTGCACTGTCAGAAGCCCTTGCAGTTCTGCTCCTGAATGCAGAGATTATCAAGAGATGCCAGTGTCCCAAGTGCCTATTCAGGAAACAAATAAATACCCTGGAAAATTGTTCCCTATAGGCCTGGCAATCTAGTGTAGAATAGACGTGAGGAGGTGTGTGAGGAGCAGCACCACCCGGCTTCAGGGAGAACGGGCAAAATACATACTGGCACCGCTACTGATGAAAGGTGTAAATTGGAAATACCTCCATTTGAGAACTCTTTCCTCAAATATATTAATCTTTTAGTAACTTTGTGTCAGTGTCAGTTCCTAAAGAGACTTGGGATCTTACTACCGATTAGCTGCAGACAGAAGAGAAGTCAGACCGCGGGGGACAGCCACCGTCCAGTCCCTCTGCCGAGGGCGGAGAGCGGCTCTGCCAGACGGCGGGAGCCGCTCTCAGCTCTGCAGAGTACGTGCACGCCTCTCCCAGTCCCGGTTTTGTGGCGTTACACGGTAGCTCGGCAGTCCTGTACAAAGTCGAGGAGAATGGGGTATTGGATTCAGCAGCTTTAGGTTTGATCTTTCCTACACTGGTTAAATCAGCATCGATTCCAGTGAAAATACGGACGCCACATCAACATACAACCGTTTTAAAGAGTTCTTCCACAAATCAAGGCTGAACTGGTGGGTGGGCAGGCTTCTAGCCAGGACCTCAGCCACAGGCTGAATAATGCCCGTATCTCTTGGGAGAGAGGGGAGTGGGAGAGAGCGGACGCCCGGCTGGCACAAGGACTCCTAGATGTACCGTGGCCACCGGTAAACCAGGTTCTTGGCAACTAAAGATTTCCAACAGTCAGAGCTAGGCCTGCTACAGCTTTCCAATAGCCATGCTGGACGCAAGAAACCTGTGGCCGGTTCTGTGGTGGAGTTCATCAGTCTATGAACAAGGCCCTGGGGTTGTCTGCCAGAGCAGGGGGCGGGGGCTGCGGTCCCGTGCTGCCCCCACACTACACGGAGCCCGCAGGAATATTTCCCTTCTGCAAAATCCCAGGTGGAGAACAGGGTGGAGGTGCAGCGGGAGCAGTGAGATCTGACGACAGGCTTACTGAGCAATAGGAGCGAGTGTAGTTTTGAGACTCAGTAGCTCAAGATCCAGATTCTTCATACTGTTCGTGGGTCGAGATGTTTGATTGACCGGACTATCAAGGGAGACGGCATGGTCGGTTCCTGCTGCTCAGGCTTCTCCTTGCCTCGATTTGCATATTCAAGGATCGCCGACGATGCCTGGCTGTCAGAGATGGTGACAGTTGTGGGGGTTTTTTAGCTTTATCAAGGGGGATTATTTTTAACCCAAATTATTTTGCATTGTAAATGTTTAAATCCACATCAAATCCAGATTAATGCATAAAATAGTCCAAGAGGGTATTTACTGGAAAAAAAAAAAAACAATAAATCAAATTATTATGGCTAGCTCCCATCTGAAGTGTTTTAAAAAGGGGAAAGTCTGAGATTTTGGCTAAAATATCACTTCAAGGAGAAGATTCAAATAAACCTCTCTGCAAAACGGCCGAAGTTTACATACAAACTGTAACCCTTAGTACTTTTTCACAACATGACTGGAATTAATAATGCAGATAAATCCTAAATAAATCAGGATTAGTGTTAACTGCGTCTTGAGGTTTAATACGCTCTACGAAAATGAAAGGGGGCCGGCGGGGGAGGAAGGAGCTTTGCCTTAAACCTTGCCCGCGAGCGAGCAGAGCAGTGCCTGGGGAGGAGGGCAGGGGCGCGGGGCACTCGGGAGCCCCGAGGACCAGCCGAGCAGGGCAATCAAAGCGCCTCTAATCGCTGCTGCTCCGGGGATGTGTTCAAAGGATCTTGTCTGGCCACAGGCTGCCTAAGGTCACAAGTGAAATGCAGTTGCGGGGCAGGGGGAGGGGTGTCTCGGATTTTTGGACAGCCCGGCTGTTTGGATCTGTTTTCAGGAGGTCAGCTGGATTGCAGTATTTTACCGTCTTATCAGCAAAAAGATTAAATTTCCCTTCGTGGTTAAAGAGCTCAGCCCCACTCTGAAGGAAAATATAAATAAAACTGCCAACACAATCGCCCTAAGTAAAACCTGCCGCAGCGTGCCGGCGCTCGCTGCAAGCCTGGGGAGCCGCGTCCCGGTGACCCCTGCACCGCCGGCCCCGCCGGCCGCTCTGGCGGGATGTCACTGACATCCTCCTCCTCCTCCTCCTCGCGGTGGTTAACGCACCCCTCCGGGTCCTCGGAGGAGGGTTAAAGCTGTGAGCGAGTGAAGGCTGAGGGAGGGACGGCGGGGTTTGTTGCCTGCCAAGGCACGGGTCGCTCCCACCGCTGTCCCCGCTGCTCTCCAGGCTATTGCACGTGTGAGCGAGGACTGTCCCCGTCCTCTCCTCCTCCTTGTGCTGGATGAAGCCAGGGCTGATGAAAGACTCTCACTCTCTGGTATGAAAGTAGATTTAAAAATTTTTTTTGTTTTTTTTTTTTCCAAAGCCACAGAGGAGTAGAAAAATGCTTCTTGTGTTCACTTCGTTACCTGGAAATCACACTGTCCCTCTCCATTCTTGCTCTCTTCTTGCACGTCTGCGTAAGGACACCGTTTGCTCTGTGCTGCCCTGCCTTTCTCAGGTGTGAGACTGGGCTGAAAAGTCTCAGAAATCTGTGGCGTTTTAAGAAATCTCATCTCCCATCTGTTTCCTGTTCCTTTTTTCAGCACTTCCTCGGCGCTCACACCCGCTCTAAGGCTCAGAAGAGGCGAGGGTCAGATTCTCATCTGCCTTGTGCCACAGCTAATTACTGACACCTGTGCAAAATGACGATAAATGCATCAGAATAATCACACGTCACATGCTGCTTCTGCCGTCCCTGGTCACTTTGCACTGATGTGTATGGCCAGCGCATAAAACAATGGAGTCCTTATGGAGCCGGGGTCGGAGCCACAAATGTGCTTCCAGGGTAACCATTTGAAAAGAAACTTAGAAATGCGAAGTTTGCGTGTGATTTTTTTACCTTCCGAGTAATCTTTTGCACACGATAACGCAAGGCTGAGTTTACAGCGCTGCTTTCTTCCTGCTGCCGGCCATGAGTGTGTTGGATGCATGAGACTGTTGTGCTAATTGCTGAGCAGGTATGAATCTACCCGGTTCCGAGTAGAGATTTGTTCATTTTGAAATGAAAATTTTGATGGTAGGGCAAGGATCTAGGTGAAGAAATAAACAAACGCACCAGCAAAAAGCCTGTACCTAACAACGCTCACAAATCTGAAAAATATCCCAACTCTTTCCATAAAGCAGTCACTTTGCTAAATTTTAATGATAACTCGTTGTTTTAGGTTTTGTGGGAAATATTTACATATGATTAAACATTGACCAGTAAGCAAACAGAGTAGGTTTTCAATAATTTTTAAATATTTAAAAGCTGGAAATCATCCTATTTTATATTCCATATAGCAAAGTGCCAGTTAGTAGTCCTATTGCTAATGTCAGTTGTTAGGGTTCTTAAACACAACATTACTGTGAGAATGAACACGTGTCTCCGGTCTCTTCAAGAGCAAGCCTGCAGATCTGTATTCAGAGCTACAGCTCTGAAATGATCCTGGCAGGGCCGGTGACACCTCCCGGCAAGTCCCTGAGCACGAGTCGGCACACATACCTCGGTGGCATTGAAAACTTTTTAAAGTTAAAGAAAATAAATAACAAATCTGTCTTTTCTTTAAGGGAAACTTATGCATAGGTCTAGGAAGATAAAGATGAGATGCACAAGTGTAAGAAATCCTGATATCTTTGATTACTCTAACTTTTGCAGAGTTCACACTGACATTTTCCAGAAATAAGAGCATCCCATTCGACCACAGGTTCTGTGCTCCCAGGAACAGCCACCCATAGTGAGCATGAGGGCACCCACAGCCTTCATATAACCTCCAGATGGGTTCCAGTGAAAGCAGCTGGAGAGCCTGCTGTGGCCCTGAGGCAGGACGGGCACTTTGCAGGGCTCGCAACAGCTCAGGACGCTCCTTCGTGCGGGTACGTGGTACCACTGCATAATGTGGAGAACCGCTGGTTCCACACCGTTCCAACCCACCCATGCATCCCAAAAGCCCTCTCTTTGGCTGACATGGATATTTAAGCAAATGCATGCCGGCACGGTAGTGTGTCAGACCAAACCAACCAACTCGTTCATTGCCCCGTTCCAAGAAAATAAATGTATTAAGGGCAACGTCAGAGCCATGGGACCTGGGGCAGGGCTCCAGCACCGCTGACTTCTGCCCGAGACAGACCGGTCCTGCCCCAGGCCCCTTCCCCGCACCCTCTGCCTTTTCTCACAGGTGAGAGCTGAGCTGCCGTGTCCAGCCTGGGCAACCGGGCCGGGGTTAGCTGCAGCCAGCAAATGCTCTGCAGAGTTTCAGAGACCTTCTCTAGACTGGCTTTGCTAGTCGCAGAAAAATGTTTCTGGACGTTTTCCCAGGATTCTCAATGTAAATGTTCAGAAACCATGAGATATTAATAGAGAATAGAAGCTATTTTATTTATACTGTGATGTTTAAACGTTTAGGTTTTGCTTTCAGCCATTTCCAGTACCAGAAAAAGGAAAAAAAAAGGGGGGGGTGGGAGGTCATTGAGAAATGGATGTAACGTGCTCTACATCCATTGCCATGACGTAGCAATGTAATATTAGACCTTCATCCTCGTGGGCAAAACTAGAGTGAATTAAATGCACTAGGTGCCTAAGTACAAATAACCAAGCCTGGTTATATTCCTTAAAAACCCACATTCACGTGTGTTTGAAAGGAGTAAATTTCCCAACCCTACAGAGACCTATGTGGAATAGGGGCTGGAACAAATAACCTGAAAACTTTCTGTGAAAACTGGCCAACATTTAAGAACAATTTACTTGGTGCCCCAAAAGCTGCAAATTTTTATTCACAAGGAAGTTTATACATCTTTGCTAAAAGAGGATGTGAAAGCAGTTATAAAAAACAGGAATCGAAGTATAACAAATGAAACAAGGAAACATCTGTGACAATTAGTATAAGCCAAAGCTAATATATGTGAACAACTTGCAAGAAAAGTCAAATGTATCGAGCACTACCGACAAAACGCTTACAAACAATAAAACAGAGATTTTTGAAGTTCACCTTTGATACAAGAAATTCTAATAATTGATTATTATGTGCAGTAATTAACCATTACTAAACAGAGAGGGTAAAAATGTCAATAACTGTGGAATAAAACATTCCTGGTGCACATTTGTAGTCAAACTAGTTGATGTAAATATATAATCAAGGTCATATAATAGTAAAGGTGTAGGTTAAATAGCATCTGTTAAATATAAAGATTTTAAATTCTGAACACTTGTATCTAATAATTTTAAAGGGATCATTTGGAAACTCTTCAAAGGCTTCTGGCTTAGTATGTCTTTGAGAAATGGGAAAGTCTGCAGAAGACTTGGGATGAAGTTCAGTTGCAGGTCTTTAATTGACCTGTATATGTAATAAAAGGTCAACACTTGACATGTGTCAGCAAAGAGATGAAGGATGGAAATATGCTTAACAGTAACTAACATTATTGCAATGGAAGTAATTATTTTTTTCAATTGTCTCAGCAATGTTCATTGTGAAGACTCTCAGATCACCAAATCTAACTTACAACAATGTTGTAAACCTGTATCAAGCCCTCATTTCCCAAAGGATGTCTATCAGAAAAGCTTCCAGACCTCCACTCAGAAATTGAGAACCCAACATTTTACGTGACAGTCTTTGTCCATGACACGTGAAGAAGTAAGTAGAGGTCTGACAAAAAATATCCAGGAAGGCAAGACAAAAGGAATGGCATACTTGGATATTAAAGCAATTGCACAGGAAGAGCCCTGCTCGTTACCTCAGGGCTCAGCAGATTAGAAAATTATAATACTCTTAACAATATTTTGATTTGTAGGGAATCATAATGCTCGTTCAAACAAACAAGCAACAACATCGGTATTGAAGACTGCAAGGTGGAGGAGATAAACCTGTGGAGAAGGCTGCTGGAGGAGACCAAAGAGGGGAAGACGAACAATGAGCTCACGCAACAGGGACGTTTGGTGGCAGCCGAACTGAAAGACATTGGAGGAACCAAGGTACGTATCGAATGTAGCTTAAAAACGGGAAAACCAAAATTTGCTGAGATCGTCAACTAGCACTTGCTGTCTGATACTATGAGCTAATTTAATGAGAAAAAGCCTGAAACCCCAGCAGGAAGAAAGAGGGAAAACCACGTAACCATGTATTGTGCCAGTTAAAACTCAAAATAAAATTTGTGACAGTGACTCAACACATAAATTACGTATGTGAAACAAGTCTCTACACTGTATAGCAATTCCTGATAAAGTATCTAAAGAAATGTATATTCTAGGAACCACTAATGATGAGGGCTGTAAGTCACGCTGACATGAACGGTAATTAGTAAAGCAGTTAGTGAGGTTTGAGGATCTGATACTGGAAAATGCTTCTTACAGCATATGAAAATAATTATTTTTTTTTTTTTAGGTACAAATAATAATGAAGGCCTAAGTGTAGTTAAGGGAAAGCTAGGCAGCAAGGATCATAATTCAGTTAGGTTTTTAAATAGTACAAAAATTAACGCTAATAAATGAATAGTAATTATGCTCAATTTCAGCGAGGCAAATAAGGAATGAGAGAAACATTGGCCAGAATTGAGTATAATGAAGCAATAAAAGAAAAGTTTTCAAAGCAAAATGACAATGGACCTATTTCAGCAGCATGATTAATTTTGATGTTCATGGGATTTATGTGTACGCTTAATATCCTTCCTGAATGGATATGGATTTTTAATGCAGGTCTATGTGCTTCAATGATTTGGGGTGTCTGTCTTACACTGGATAATTATGAAATTGAACAGAAAAATAAACAGAGACGGGAAGAGAATCTGATTTGTCCAAGGCAAGAAAACAGACAGACTATGGAAACAATAAAATTTTAAATTTAAAATTTTACACAGAACATGTTAAGATTAAATGTTTTAATTTAGGTAAAGAAAAAAGATAAATAAGGATTTCTGAAAGCTTTTAATGCAAAATTTGCTAATAGATCAGTTAGGCATTAAAATTACATCTGATTTTTGTTCGACTTTTCATAAGGAGCGGTGGGGACAGTTTCTTTTCTTTGGCGGAAAAGAAAAATGAATATTAAAGGGAACCACGATCATGGTTTTATGAGAAAACTGCTTTCTTATTGGAAATTTTGACTTCTCTGAAGAGAAAGGTATACCAAAAAACCAACCACCTGCTCTCTCTTTTGGGATGCAGACCCAAACTTTTTATTGCAGGATAGGCTCCCCCTCCACCCCACCGTGCAATACCTTACAGAGTTCAGCCATAACCCCCCCCTAAAATAACAACAAAAAACCTGACAAAGCCTCCCCCCCAAATGCCAGGACATATAACCAAACTGGTCATCTGAAACCTTAGTGATTCTTTTCACTTGGGAATAAGAACTTTTCCTAAATCTCAGGATAACTCTTCTGCCGTTGCTGGGTGGAACGGAGGGAACCTGCAGACTCGCCCCTTGCAAAGACCCCGAATTTAAGTCACATTTTTGTTTGTTTCTGTTGTTGCTGTCACCAACAGGTTACGTGACGCGATCAAAGAACAATTATCAGCAGACAGCAATGTGAAATTCGCATCTTCCGCATAACGGCCCCAGGGCTCTGTGCAGCAGCCGGGGGCACCATCGTGTGCACCCACCGCCCCCGCGCCCCCCCCACCGCATCCGTCCTCGATGCGAGCACTGTCCTTGAAGTGCCACTAGCGTTGTGTGGGCAAACGTTTGAGGGCAAAGCTCTTAATACACCTCTGTGTTTAAGGACATTGGAAGTAGGTGGGAGCACCTGGGAGCTGTGGGCAGAGCAGGACCTCCCTTGCGCAGCCGGCTCGGTCCATCCAGCCGCGCTGTGCCTGCCAGCAGGACAGACATTGCGGGGACACCCTCCCCTCCACGGCTGTGTCCCTCCTAACTCATCCATCGGTGGCGAGGGACTTCCTGGAGAAGGTGTCACGTTGAACTATCCTACATAATGTATGAGTTGGGTTTTATTTGGGTGCAGGACTAGAGCTTGCCAAAATTTTTGCTACAGGTTATATGTGCAGATACAGGCTCGACTTCAAATACCCACCTGCCTGTTCAACTGGCATAAACCGATGCTGTTTCTTCCTTAAATCACTAATGCAATTTTGGTGAGAATACTTTTCTTTGCTTCAAAGAATGATATCAAATCACATAGAATGATGACCTGTTTGTTAGGCTGTATTAGTAAATCTAAAACATGTTTTCTCTGATAGAAGGGTATTCAGCTCTTGAAGCTACTGTCTCCTGAACCAGCAAACAACATTGCTCTGGCTCTCACGACGGGCCCAGGCTCAGCAACTCAGGGCAGCAGGATGTGCTCATGCCCGCAGACTGACACGCAGGGCCAGACCTCGGTTGGGGAATTTGGCTTTTATGAGTCATCTTAGCAATGTGTTCTTTTGTTGCACAGCATGTCAAAACGTTTGACTTTTTTTTTAAAAGATTCTAACTTTGTAGATGAATGTTACGGTGCTTTTTGGAGAAAGGGAAAGAATATGGTTTTGCATAGTTGCCTTTGCAAACCTCAGGAGATTTATTATGCCTGGACTGATAAAACCAGTGACTCAACCTCTTCACCTGTCGAGCTGGCTTCCTGACGTCTCTCTTCGGAGACGAACACTGTTTTATGACGGTCTATGAGCCTTCCTAGGTGTCACATCTTTCGTGAGCATAACTGTAACACACAAGAATTGCCCATTGCCTGGGAGCGCTTAGTAATGCTCTCTAAGACCTTGGTAACGTACCCTTGTGTCTAAAGACCATTCAGAAGACTCGCTTAGATAGGAATTGGTCTTAGTTCTCTTCCAAATACCTTGGAAATAAGATGTCTCATTGGAAAAAGGTATTGTTTTTAGAAAAATTGAAATGAATTACATTTCAATAAAATTTCAGATTTCTGTATGTCTGTATTGAACTCGATCTTCCTTAGTTGTTCCCTGAGGATTTTGCAGCCCAGCGTTGCTCTGTTTATATTCAGTCTCTAAAAAGCAACCCTGTATACACCAATCAATTTGTGGTGAAAGAAATTGCAGAAAACGGAGCGAGCTCGTTTTCTGTATCTGATATGATTAAAACTTTTTGCATGTAGAAGAGTAAGCTATATTTGAGGTTGCTGCTTAATTTGACTGAGCAGCCATTGCTGAATGCTTCAGAAGTACATGCCAGAGGAACTGACAGCAGCTGTAAGTCAAAGAAGTCTGTTCTGAAGACATATAACTCATAGAATAAACTTAAATTATGTTCTTTGCCACCAGAAGTAGTTCAAGTAGTAAGTTCCTCTGAACACTTACATTTCCAGATTCGTTCCATTTTTTTGCCCTGTAGAAGTTACATTTCATTGGGTGTCCACACAACAAGTAGCTAGACAAGATAATCCTTTCATACAACCTGTGATTGTTTTTATTTCTTGGCAGGCTTTTCCAGCTTTGCCATCTCTTATTTTCCTATTTACTAGTCAGTACATACATCAGACTATGTTTTCAAGTAAAAAAAAAAAACCCAAAACCAGCCAACCAAAATTCAACTATACATGTATGAGTACATCAGAATGATAATAATGTTACGAAGATCAGTACAATCTTCTGGCTCCCCTTCCTCTTTACAGCTAGTCCATTTGAAAGATCACTGACAGAAGCAATTTCTTGCAAAGCACACTGTTAAAAGCAGTGTAATAGAGTCTTCCCCACACCTCCTCCTATGGGTCTTTCTGCTCTCATCCAACTAATGATTTGTCTTTCCTCTCTCCTTTTTCTCCTCTGGAAGGAACTGCTTTTCTTACCCAACTCCCCGCCCCCCCGGAATCTGTAATAGAGCAATAGATTTCCATGTCAGAAGAGATAACTGAGGATTTAAGCGCAGTTGCTCATGGTGAGGGGTCCCTGAACGAGGGCTGACAAACTCGGTCTGGAGCTGGAGGCAGTACAGCTACTTACCTCCGCTGGGTCTAAACCCGTTTGGGACACCGGTCCTCAGGTCCCTGGGACCTCCCCTGTGCTACCGCGTCTGCACACAGAGTTATCCCGCACCAAAATGCATTGCATGATACAGGCATGTCTCACGAGAGCTAGCTCGACCGCCCTACGTGCACAAATGCAGTTGTTGTTCTGGTCATTCCTGCACCAAGCTCATCCTCTCTGTGAGAGCCGCAGTGTATCTTTTGAAAAGATATCATTCAATCTTCAATTAAAAATGCTAAGTGACATAGATTCCTTCATCTCCCTAAATAACTTGTCCTAACAGTCTATTAGTTTCATTGGATAAAATACCTAGATTAAGTTTCTCCAATTTTTCACTGCAAAGTATGTTTTCCAGACCACATTCACAAAAACTAAGCTCACTGATGAGAGCTGGAACCCTGACAGTAGCCTCGCAAGTGGTGTAATACACTTTGTGATGCCCATTTGGTACACAGCCAAGAACCTCGTTAGCTCTTACAAACACATCACTACGACGCTCATGTTCAGTTATCTCACATCAGCCTAGGTCCTTTTGTAAGACACAGTAGTTTTAGCCGCTCGATAACGATGACTGTCTGAAAATCAAGTCCCTTTGCAGCATTTCAAGCTGGACACCCAAAATTATGAATAACTGGTCTGTTGACCGAAAGGTTGGTTTCTAAACAAAGAGGTGTAAGATGTTCTACCAGATGGCAGAATTCAGGAACTGAAGTGAGAGACAGCAAAGCTGCTGGAAATACAGAGAATTAGAAAAGGAAATAAATATTCAATAATTTAATGCACAAATAATAACTGGCTCTAGAGCCAACTTCCATAGGAGAGGAGGGACATGTTAAGGAACATGGAAAGTTAATGTTTTCCTATGGCATTTAAAATGTAGTATTTAATTTGGAACTATCATCTTCTGTGCCCATTGATCATGAGGATGCGATCTTCATCTTCCTGATCTCTTTATGTCCGTATTTTTTACTACTGTCACTTTTATTTGGCCTTAAACTAAATAGTAGTATTTATGGAATAAGTATCACATTTTCTCATGAGCTTAGCGGCAAGCACTATGACAACCATACCCTGATTTAGATGCTATTGACATAAACGTAGGATGTAGTAACTATTATTATT
>NW_009224307.1:4387-13746 GCF_000690835.1 Fulmarus glacialis | reverse complement strand
CTTTTCTTTGTATGAAGTCAAATGTTACTTTTGATGTAAGCTAGTCAGCAGCCTTTGGCTAATGTGTGTGGATGACACTTGCAGTTTTTGTGGAGACTGTCAGGCAGATTGCTTTGACTTGTAATGCATTCTGGTAGTAGGATGGAGAAACTTGTAAACTTGTCCTGTGTGCATTAGTTTCTGAAATTGCAATTGGGTAGAATATAGTTGCTTTTTTTTTTTTTTAAGGACACATTGTCTGCATCACAGCTTTAAAAAAAAAAAAAAACACAACAAAACAAACAAAAAAAGCCACAACACAAAACAAACCACACACACAAAAAAAGAGTTAAACCAAAAAAACTAAAAAAACATGTTTTGCTTCTAGTTCAGGCTATATTTCTCCCTGATCATCATAGGGACTGTGGTTAGCAGAAGGCTTTGGATTTTTTTTGTGTTTAGTGGAAATAAGAGATATCTGGAAGTAAGAGTTCTAAAATATTTCTATTCAGCCTCAGTGTGTATCTAGGCTGTGAGTCCAGATGGTTGATTGGAGGAGAAAGGAGATGGTGGCTTTATGACATTTTTTCCACTGTATGCAGAGGTGTATGATGTATAGTGGGGCATTGTAACAAAAGTGAAAGTGTCATAAATGGAATATAAACAGTACAAATAAATGTTATAAACAATATAAATAAACATTGCCTAGTTGTAAAAATACTGTGAAATATAGTAAACCAATACATTATTTTGCCAGTAGATGGCAATAGAAGTATGCTGAATATTGACTACTACAAATTGAGAACAGTGTAGTCTCCTCGTATATGTTAGAATGACACTCTTCATAGTCTGAAAATATATTTATAGACTATAAAATCTAAATAAATAGAATTAACTAATTACAAACATACAAATAACCTGCCTTTTATAGGGAACAGCATTGCTGTGGCTCCCAAAGGGGATCAAACTTTTTGCAGTGTTTTACACCCTGGGAAATATTGCTGCATTAGCCAGGTACGATTTCTTAATTATTGTTATTAGAAAAGTACCCTCCTTTTCATCTACATTTCCATTTGCTTTTACTCTAAAATGGTGTCTGTTTATGTTGTGTATAAACAACATTGTTTTCATATTGAAATGCTAATAACATAAAATCTTGTTTGTGTTACAGTTTTAAGATTATCATAATTAGTGGGTATCAGTTGCTCACTTGTTATTGCCCCATTGTGATGTCTTATGTGATTGTTTTGTGGACACATCACAACTGCTCTCTGAAGTATGAATAAGAAATTGCTGGCTCAATGTTTTGTACTTTTTAAGTCCTTCTACCAGGTAGAGAGGTACCTCAGTTTCAGGGGCAAACTGGTAGTCTGCCCACTGTGTGGATGCCCTGTTACTGGAAGGAGCTTTTTGCTTTTAACAGAGAGATATCCTGTTTCTAGGAAAACTGTTTGAAAAAGGAGAGGTTCAGGAAATCCTCATTTTGACTCTAAGGCCAGGCAGAATCTAAAAATCGCTCATAGCGTATTTTTAAATTCTATGCTTTGTTCTTTGCAGTGTTCTCCATAGCAGTTAGTCTTAAAAGATTTGCAGAAGGGACCTCCTAGGATCTAAAACTCTTCTTTCACTGTTTGAAAGATATGTAAGAAACAACTTAATGTCAAGAAAGTATTTTCAGTTTCAGTTTGTCCTCCTCCTCTTACTATCTTAGCATAGTTGAAGCACGGTCATGGGACTCGGAACCCATGGAGTCTGGTCTTGACTTTCATGGACTCTGTGACTTCAATCAAGTCACTTAACAATGCTTTGACTCAAGAGTTAATCTGTTAAAACTCCAGCAATGTGACATTAGCATTTGAGAAATGTGATGGTGTACTGCTTTTCCTCAACAAATTTGTTAGGGGACAAAAATGTTTATACTGCAATTGAGTCTCATTTGTTTTATTATGAGATGGAATAGTTATACAAGACAAAAAGTTAATACTGGAGGTAGGCAAAACTGAGTATTTCCCTTTCTCTCCCTTACCTTATTCTTTATTCTTTGTTGTTGTTTTTTTTGGATGGTTTTTTCCTTACGTAGTATTCTGGGTGTGTTTTCACTGCTTCAAATTAAATTAGCATTTTAGAAACTTGGTACTAATCAAGTCTAATTGTCAGTGAACTAAGAGGAAAGCTTTTACACACTGGTATTTCTTTTAGGAGAATATTGAAAAACTTTAGTCTGGACTCCAACTAAAATTAGAAGTAAAAAGAGAGAAGTAAAAAGAGTAGTCCTTTTAGATATATACAACAGGCAACTGTGTTCTAAGAACAGTAAGAAATGACAATAAAGTCCCAATTTGATAAGGAGATTTAAACTTTTTCGGGCTTGTTTGCAAGTCTGCATTTAAAACAAATGCAGTTACCACTCTTACTAAATAGTCCTGCCTAGCCTGTTTTTACTATGATTTTCTAGCCACAAACATGAAAACAATGATACTTACTTGATTCTTCTCTGGGATGATGAGTGTATCTTCTACAGAATGTGTTTGTGTATAAGAAATACCCTGTGTAAGTGGAGGATCTCTAGATTTTTTTCCAGCCTTTCTGCTCCCTATGGATTCTCTCACATCTCTGGAGAAGCTCTTGTGATGTCTGTCCTTCAATGCTCATCAGGCTAGCGTCAATGCATTTTGCTTCCTATATTTTTTCTGCCTATTTTATGTGGCCTGAACCTTCCTCATTTTTACCACCGTAGTTTCATCATCCCTGTCCTTCCACCAGCTAACTGATTTTTTATTCTAGTTCTTCAGGTCTCTTTTTTTGATCTTAATTTAATTTTATGGCCCAGCAGCCAAGATTAAAAAATACTGAGGAAAAAGTTAGTTTGGATTGCAGTGAATTTAAAACATATTTTTTCTTTTGAATTGAGAAAACATTTTTTTCCATTTAATATGGACTTTTGAGGTCTGTCTACGCAACTTAAAGAAGAAAAAGTGAAGAGAAGGAGATATATACACAAAGTTGCTGGTAGGGTCATGGGCTCAGTTTACTGCGTGGGACATGGTTTCCCATATTTCTTCTATCTTAGAAGATGCGTTCTTCACCAGGCTTATGACTGGTTTCAGGAGGGAGCTTTACCAAACTCTTCCCTACTGATTGTTTCATTTCATATAAAGAAATATTGACTAAAAAAGGAGTTAAACTAGGTTTCCTAGTCTGTAGCAAAGTGTTCAGACCACCACAAGGTTACAGGCATTCTCACTCTCTCACTAAATATTTTCTACAAAGCAGAATAGCTTCAATGACAGGGAAGGAAGAGACTCATCTCAGAATATTTGAAGCCAGATAATTACTCCTATGGTTGTGAATTCTTGGTTCACATCACATTTCTTTGCAAGAACAGGTACAGCATAGCATTGCTGATGGTTTTCATTGTCCCTTCAAATTAACTACAGAGTAGAAGAAAGCAGAAGGATTTAATACAAGCTACTGAACCTTTTCCTTCTTTTTTTGCTTGCTGAGTTTGGGCTAAGAGTTAGAGCTGCCCTGTAATACTGATTGTAGCTACTTTGTGTGCTGCCTGGGTAAGAAGTTTATTGTTAAACAGAAATTTTCTACAGAAGTTTGGACTTCGTATTCTTTGCATCCTTTTGGCAAGTCAGTTCTTAGAACAGCCTCAACATGAAATTCAGTAGACCTCAACTTTACCACTTAAAGCAGAGGGTTGTCATGTTTTGGAAATAATTTCATGACCAAGGGTGACTCGATATGTAAGCTGTTTCCAGGACTAAATTCATGGAGTATTTCACCTTTCATTCTAGCAGGTCTCTGTTGTTAAACACTGAAATGCCTTTCTTAAAGCCTTTGTACTCACCTAATTGTTGGAAAATTGGTTAATTACTTATTGTCTTTTGCAAAGATTTATTTGAAAGTGATTTACCATTTGTTTTGTTTTTTCCCTCCTATTAGTACATGTTTCCTGATGGGGCCACTGAAGCAATTGAAAGCAATGTTTGAGCCAAAAAGATTAATAGCTACAGTTGTTATGTTGGTAAATACACTGTCTTTACTTCCTTTTGCTAAAAAGTTTTCCTTAGCCTCAAAGCTAAGTTATTTCTCAGTCCAGCTCTTCTTTGTACTGGGTAATAATAGTCAATGTATATCCTAAAGATAATCTAACTCCTTTCTATGAGCTTGTGTTTTTGTTGGTTATGATTTTTTTTTTTTTAAATTAATCATTTGGAGTAAAGTGTTCTTTATTAAATATTTCTTACTAAATGCTAATATTAGGTTGATTATTTTTAATTTGTTTTCTAAACCATTTTCTTCAAGAACCAGGCTAGAGAGAGACTTTTCAGCTATTGTGAAAAGGCAGTAGTCACCAAGTCTAGCTTGACAGTTGTTTGTTGGTTGCTGTTCTGTTTGTATAGCTTAGTGGTTCAGCACTTTCAGAGCAATGGAGGAAATTAATTTCTCTCCCCAAAGTCCAGGAAGCCACGTGTTCAGCTTCACACTCCTCTCTTGGCTCCTGTACTTCCACGACCATCATTTCTTCTTCCAGGAGAATGGAAAAAACAGCCCCGTCCCCAATCTCAGAATTCCTATTCCAAAACTCTATATTAGGTAGTTAAAAACAAGTTTCTGCCCTTGCTGCTTTTCTGTTTTGTACTTATTTTCTCTCTTATTCCTCCTGATTTGTTTCAACTTTTATTTTTGAAATGTAGTTGGCTGTTCTATTCTGCCTATCATATAGCTTTCTTTTCTAGTTGATTACATCTGACGTGGATAAGAAACCCTTCATGAATTCTTTCTGGATGACTGTCATATGGGTTGTATATTCTTTCTCTCACACACACACACGAAAAAGAAGTTATACTCTGATTTGAGAAGCTCACATTTGCACACATCTTTCGGAGAATGACTTGATCCTTGCTTGGACTCTGAGCTTTGTTAAAGAGGTGACTTTTTGCCATCTCTTCCAAATCATACCAAGTTACAAGTCCTAGGGAAGTTATGTTTCATAGGTCTGCAGTAAAAATGTCCAAGAATATCTCCAGTTCTCTAGAATCTCTGTTTGCTGAGCATGAATTCTCCAACGCTTTACAGTTTTTCTGGTCAAGCTGAGGGCCTAAGCCAGACACTAAAACAGCCAGCACAAAATTATTTGCTCTGTTATCCTATCGTCCACTGTGCTCAGACATGGTGACAAAGAAAATAACTTGCTTTGAAGGCTGTAGAAACAAGACACATCAGGGAAGTGGAAAGAGAAGAGAGAGTAGAAAAAACATCACAGGCCTACCTACCTACCTACCTACCTGTGCAGAAAAGCTACCAATAACGTTAGGAAAAGACAGAATGAAAGGTTTCATCTAACAGGGAATAGGAACATTGGATGAGAACTAAGACTGTTAGGATGGAAAATTTCAGTAATAACAGAGAAGAACGGGTAAACTTCTAAAGTTTAGAAAACTTTTGATGTATTTGATTGTTTTCTTCCCCATCCTAATACAAAGCTAGAATTGTAGGCAACTCAGGAGTCACAAATATGTTTGGAAAATGTCAAGAGAGTCTGTTACTATTTCTTTCAATAAAACGCCAACAAATTTTTTTCCGGTGAAAATTAATTTAGAGTTTCGTTCTGTTTTCTACTGTGTGTAATGACAAATGGAGGGAGCCAGGTGAGATTTAGTGGAAAAGTTCAAAGTGATGCTTGCACAAATGCTGTGATTAATTTGGCATAGTAAACCATATCATTGTAATGTTCCATCAAAGTGTAAGTAGCTTGAATAAAGCTTCATGTGAGCTTTTTCACTGTGTGTGAAGCAGCTGCTCCCTAGTGGGCTCTTCATTACTGTCAGAAGATGAAAAAACACTGGCAGAAGAAGCAGAGCCTGTGTTTGCCAAATAGTGTAATTGCAAATGAGTGTTTTTAGTGATGGGTTGTTCATAGTGATGCACGTACCATACTTGTCAGATGTTGATGTTACGAACACTAGATCCAAAATGATACTATGTACTGAAATAACAGAATAGTAGTTCCCAGACTACTTGGTTGCTTTCAAGCAAGCTTTATCATCTAAACCCACCTCTTAATAAACCTAACACATAAGGCTACACAGACCTGGTTATACTCCTCCTGATTCCTGAAGTCAGTTCCTGCCTCCTCTTTCTTCGAAGACTTGTCCCAGCCCTTCTGGCCATGGAGCACATTATACTGTGCTTTGGAAAACACCGCTTTACATGGAGTTCAGCATATCGTCACTATGTGACAGCCTTTGGCCCTGCTTCTTTCATGAGTCAATTCTGAAAATGCTGATTACCCATTGAAAACAGGAAAACAGTTACTGTATTTGCTTTGTTGTGTATTTGAGTATTCATTCTTCTCTCTTTTTTTTGTCTCTCCTTTCATCTCCCCCCAGCTTTTCCTAGTATTGACTCTGTGTGCTGTATTCTGGGTAAGTGAGAATACTTTGTTCCTCTAAAGAGCAATCTAGCTTGGTTAGTTTATTAATTGTATTACAATTTTAACACACAGTTCAGTTGTAGAGGAAAGATGAGTTTGTGTGTGTGGTACTTGTGTTTTCAACTGCAGTTGAGTTTAGGCAGTGATGAGCCTGCTGGCTACAAAGCAAATGCACCCTTCCACCTGCATGTGATGTAGATGAGAATATAAAATCTAGAGCATCAGGTTCAGTCTGCAGACCTCTGGAATAAGAACTAAGAAAAGCACGTTAAAATGTACTTTCACCTTACTGATGTGTACTTATGTCAGAGAATATCAGAGAATATGTAGTGGTCTTTAGAAACCACGGGTACAGAATATTAAACTGATTAAGACAAAGGAAGAGACACAGCACAAGTACCTTTGGGCATCTTGATTGAAAAACTGGCTGTAGTTATGTTCAATAGAAGTAAATATGTAGCTGAAGTGAACTTCCATATTTGCAGAAGTACAGTATTGTGAATGAAAGTGAAAGTGTTAGCATTGATGCTGTTAAGTGTTTTCAAAGCTAGAGAAGATTTTCATAGCATGATGCTAATGGAGTGACAGATAAAATGAATGGAAAGTTGTTAGAGTGGAAAGGAGTAGTAAATTAAGTTGAGACAAGGAAATTTGGGCATTGTCAGTTAACTAAATTTTTGGCTGAACAGGCTGTTGCAATTGTTTACAGTATAGACTGGTGCAGAATGAACTAACTTGCAATATTTGCTTTATTTTTACTTAGTGGAACAAAAAGGGTTTGGCGATGTTGTTCTGCATATTGCAGTTCTTGGCAATGACCTGGTAAGAATCTTAAAATTCGTTTTAATTTCTTCTCCCTGCCCCTACACCCGCATGATTACAAACCTATATATATATGCTTCGCATAATGTAAGTGTGCCCGAATGTTAGCCTCAATCTGTTTTTCTAAGCTAGGCTGTGTAACTTCAGCAAGATCTGTATGCAATCGTCTTGCAAAATGGTAATTTTAAATATATTCTGCAATGTGTGAACTTATTTGAGGCATTATGAAAGGAATATATATGCAAAAAAATTCTCATGCCTTTTCTCTGTTGTGAAAGTAACTGTATATTCATATGCCCTGCTTTTGATTATCTCCCTCTTTTTTGAGTTCTAACTAAATTTTTATTTTTGAAGTGGAAGAAACTAAATAACATTTTCATAGGGTGTGCCCTGCCCCAAGAATATTCAGCGGCACTGGGTAAAGAGTGGGTGGATGTGAGAGAGTAAATTTAGTGCAGCAGGTACTATGACAACCATCCAGATGCGCTCAAGCAAGAGGCTCGGGAATGTGTGAGCACAGTTAGGTGAATGCTTGCAAGCCCGGCAGAAGTTTTGGAAGTTACTGCTTTCTCCATGGAGATACAACTGAACACACTTGGTCTCCTTGTCCCAGGTGAATTACTTGGTACTAACTCTTAGGTGACCCAAGGTGACCACAGTTCTTGTTTGAACTTGCCCTGAATGCACGGTGTCTATACTGAACTTGGATCTGAGGACAAATAACCATTTGTTTAGGATAGGGACTGTTGGGCATCGTGCTGGGCCAGGTAAATGCTTGATACTAGATAGAGGGAACATTGCTAACTCCAACTTCGTTCTATGTGTTTACAGCAGACAGCTTCACATTTGTGAAGTGTCCTAGAGCTTGATGAGGCTGGGCATGAGAACAAAACATAGCCTGGAGGCTTGCAAGAAGCAAGTTCAGAGGATAATAGAATTATCAGCTGTTTGAGTGTCACAATTGTGGCATATTATTCATACTACAGAATATATCTGTATTTAGAGTTACATAAATAATATGATTAGATGTATATTTGCATAGTAATGTATATTGTCTCTTAAACTGGAGAAAGTTTTCTCTGTCATCTTGAAGAATACAGTTTTCCAGAAATGTCCACTCCTTTTGCAACTAGTGATAGTAAATCTGCTTTGTTAAGTTTACGTGCAATAGAAGTTACGAACTATATTAAAAAAAAAAGCAAAAAAAAAAAACCCAAAGAAAAAGTAAACCAGGAAATCCTTGGCAGTGTGTTTAGTTCTTGTCCAAGCATGTCTCCTTTCTCAGGTAAGCATTAAATTGAGTAGGTAATCTTGTTTAAAGTTTTATTACAACAGTTTGCTTTTATTAATGCTGGACTAAAGTGAAATAATTGGGTTCTAGGAGAGACATGAACACTGTCGAATACACTTTTTTCCTCTTTTTTTCAGGTATAGTCTGTCATATATTCCTTTTGCAAGGTGAGTCTGCATAATTACTTCTATCTTAATAAAAGTTGGTTATCTTTATGCTGAGGGGGGGAAGTCCTTAAATTCAGTATGTGAGAAAACATAACCTCCTCCCTTTCCTTTTAATTTTTAGAAAATGACATAGCTGAACTCAAAGTGATGCTTAATATAAGCTTTAAATACAAGTGCAGTGCATAGTAATTCTCTTTGTTAAATTTCGTTCTAGTTTTCATCACTGAAAATAAATTGAGGTTTTGTTTAAATTCTCCAGTGATTTAAAAATGTATTGATGCAATAGTGACTTTTCCAGTACTTACATTAAAGATAACTTATGGATCTGAGGTCTTAGTTAAAAGCAAACAAACAAGCATAGTTTTAGCTGCTAAGTCTGCTTCTGAATTCCTCCAGCATTTTTAGGAGAGGCAAAGGCAATGCTTCAAATTTTCATTTTGGCAAGCTTCTCTCTTCATTTTAGTCTTGTGAGTACAAAAAGGGAACGAAAGCTAGCAAAACACATAGTGAAACCACATGCAAGTAAACAAACTGAAGAATCTATTTTTTCTATAATGTTTCATGTAAAATGCAGTTTGGTCTTTCAGCAATGTGTTATTTTTTTAAAAATAAAGTGCTTCCATGTCTGCATATTACTTAATGAGGTTTTCTGTAG
>NW_009224307.1:0-4356 GCF_000690835.1 Fulmarus glacialis | reverse complement strand
GGAGGGAAAATGGGGAAAAAAGAATACAAAGTAGTGTCCCTTTCATCTGATATCTCCTGTACTGTTTCTGTAACTTCGCCAAGAACTCTGTACTATGGATTTTTTTTAAAAGCTTCAGATTTGATCTAGGGAGGATTAAGCCTTTTTTTTTTTTTTTTAAAGACAGTAGTTGATAATTACAATGGATTAAATACTTTAATTGAACTCAGGCTTCAAATTGCTATCTTACTATTCTGACATCTCAGGCTAACCCAGTCAAAAGTAGTATTCTGAATTCTTATGGTTCCTGTGGCCATGTGACAGTCTCAGTAGGGTTGTTCTTTTTTTTTCTTTTTTTCTGTTTTTTTAAATGTTCTGCTCGGCACAGAAAACAAGTTGAGCTAGTAGTCACTGGTCTTTTCTTCCCTACCAAGAGTACTTTAAGTTCTGGTCAGAAAAACAGTAGGTTATATGCATTGCTTCATTTCTTGGTTTTTATTTGTCTGTTAGATTTTATGAGTCAAAGAACTGGATTTTACACAGTAGTACAGTGTACATTTAGTAGTACAGTGATTTCTTTACGGATTATTGAGTTATTTGCATATGTGGAATGCTATCATAAATTTCTTGTGTAGGCTGCCTTTCTTACAGAGATAGTGATCTAAACCATGTTAAGTGCCAGTGAACACTATTATGTCATTTGTTGAAACTATGCATTTATCTCGATTTCAACAAAATTGTCCTTACTGATTTAACTCTATTAATGGTTTACTCTTAACAACAATTTACTTGTTCATGTTTGGATTTTTTTTTATTATTTTCAATTAATGGTGTCTCTCCTGCTGGCATGGCAAAAAAAACCCCAAACTAAACAAAAAAACAACCCCCCAAAACAACAACAACAAAACATACATACAGTGACTTTAAGGAGTCATGATAGTATTTTTCTTCATTTTTCAAATTGACTAACTACAGAATACAAATTCCACCCCTTAGCAAGTTGTTACACATTTTTGAGAAAATGAAAAATAAAGGAGACTAAAGTGAGTGATCTAAGTAGAATAGTCAGAAAACAGTCTGTTTATTGTCGGTTAAAGAAATAGACCCCTTCAGATCTTTCAACCCTTAAGGCTGAGCCAGCTCTGCATCCTGCACTGTCAGGACATGCCCTTTACACCCCTCAGCCTGTGCTTTTTTTTCCTGCAACATGATGGTCTCGCTCAAATGTGTCTTGGACTCAAAGCACCTGTGCTTTGCTGATTGTCTGGATTTGGCATGCTCCTCAGCCCTGCCCTTGCTGGCCAGCTTTTGCGAAAAAAGGCTTTGACCTTCGCTAAGCCACCGAGTGTGCTGCAGAACAATTTTTAGCACGGTGTCTGCATTTTAGCATGTGCTTGAGTGTAAACAGTGTGGAACACTTAGACAACGTGGGCAGACCTGAGCTTCAGAAGAGGCTTGAGCCTTTGCTTTAGCTGGTGCTGTGGACATACTCAATGTAATGATGGCTGTTAAGATCCTGCATTTGATAAACTATTGATTTTTGTCTTTAGTTTATGTAATATTTTATGTTTAAATATGTAATGGTTGATACGTATGTAAAGAAAATAACAAATAACTGACTTTTTTTTTTCTTTTTACAGGGATGCAGTGATTAAATGCTTCTCGTCCTGTCTAGGGTAAATTAAAACCAGGAACCACTGTATGCTTTAAAAGCCAACTTTTATTCCTCTGTGAATTTTGCTCGGAAAACTATACTTTTCCACTCATGAAATACCCAGTAACAATTTAGTATTTTCCTTGCCTTTTGCATTTGGGGGGATTAAATAATTTTTACTAGAAACAGTTTTAAAAATAAATTGGGTGAACTGTTTGTGTTTACTCTGGAACTTTTAGGCTTTTTTTTAACAAAAAAGTACATTTGAATACTTTGTGCAGAGTAGTCTTAAAACTGCCTTGCATCCAGTAATACAGTTTATTCCCCAGTGGAGGCAGGCCACTACAGTCTGGGTAGTATGCATAAAGATTTCATTTACAGTTCTGTCTAAAATTTGCAATGTGCCATTTATGTTTGTATATTATTCATTGTTTCCTTTTCCAAAGACAGAGTTTTATAAACATTGTAAAGATTTGGTAAGTTATATGCTCCTTTGAAATGTCTATACATGTGCCTTATGGAAAAAGCTTAATGAGAATATGTGAAAGGTCTGTTTAAAGCTTGTTGGATTTTATTAAAAAGCTGTATTTTAAATGATTTCTTTTTTTTTTAACTTTCATACTTAAATACTTTTTACTAAAAGAACTTATGGCTAATGTATAAATGAGATTTGTGAAATAAATCAGTTTTAAAGGTGCCTAAACTATTTTTTATTTAGGAATCTGCTATAGAGGGCTGGAAACTTGAGCATTACACTTGAATAAATATGAAAATATATTAAAAAGTGGGATATGAATATGTATATATCCAAATTTGGTTATTAGATTTGCAGAAGTGACTTTAAAGCTTCTTTGTGTTAGTATTTAGACAAACTGTTCCTTTTGACTTAAACTGATAACGGATTGGAGTGAAATGCTCTAATACTTTGCCTAGCTTCAATAAGATGTTCTCATTTCTAGGTTTTTTTGCGACTAAGAGCTATTCAGTTATTCAGGAGCAAAGTTAAATCCTTAATGTTTGATGGTTGATATTATATTACAGGAAGTTCTTTTTAGCAGAGGTTGGATGTGCTTGATTACCTGCAGTCTAAACCCCAGTTGTTTCGGATTTTTTTTTTTTCCCCCGCTAATCCACAAATAGAAGAAGGAATGGATTTGAAAAGACGTGAGCTGCAGTGTCAGGAAGGGGAAGAACCCCTGTCTTTTTTAGTGTTCAGGGTTCAGGCTAAAGAGATGAATTTGCAGTATGTTCCTGCCAAATTTCAGTGTATGTTGCACAAAATAGCAACATCTTTTGGGGAAGCTGTATAAAGGATGACTGCACGATTTTGCAGCTAAACTGCCAACCAAGCTACACCTTTTAACTGATTAGTAACGATAAATTGCCAGTGAGGCATCCCTTCTGCTGGTGATAGGGACCAGGTAGTCCCGACCCTGCAGCAAGCTCCTGGGCTGGTTAGTACTGCTTGGTGGAGCGACAGCCTCTCCAGCTCTGCCCATCACAGCCCTTGGGTGCTGGTGGACCCTTGAGTGAATTTTTAGTTCGTTTTAGTTTTCAGTTTGCATTGAAGATGAACTAGTACGTGCGTAGGTATGATGGATGTATCCTGGAAATGACTGTCACTGCCCCTTCCCCAGTTGCTGCTGCTACTGACCGTAACTGGCACTGGGGAGATCCCATCCCACTAGTCGGTCAGCACCGGGCAGTTGTTTGCTCCAGGGTTGGTTTTGCCAATTGAGCACCAGTTCCGGTACACAATCACCTTCACTGTAACCTTTAATTAGAATGGTATTAGACATTAGATTTTTTTTTTTATTTATGTGCTGTGGTAAATAACAAAGTTAACGCTCATCAGTTAACACTTAGTATGAGATCACCAGAGCAGAATGGGTTCAAGATTTGAAGTCCAAAAGTTCCGTGTACTGGTATGCTGTTATATGCACTTAGGTCTGTCACATCATGTGCTTTCTTACGTGTTTTTTCTGTCCTGAACATTTAAGGATTCACTTTCTTCATCTGCATACAGAGCACACTATGTTCTTTTGCTCCTTCACATCCTGTCTTTGTTTGCTGTGTATGAATATTCCAAAGCTTCACAGTTGATGCATCCTCATTGTATGATACCCTTTTATGACAGTGTGAAACCACAGATGTGGAGAACTCTATCCCTGTGGATTGCATACATCCTACCCATCTTTTGATAAAATTCTGGTACCCTAATTAAAATAATACTTCAAAGTAAAATCCATAGAAATTATATATCATGACTTTTTAGACAAGATTTTTGAGTGGTAGTCATCTTGGATTCATAGGAAATATATGCTTACCTCTGTTATTGTTTAGGGTACTTTAAACGGTAGGAAATTACTGCCTTCCTCCTCCTCAAAAAACAAAAACCCCAACCCAGAAGGATTGAGCTTTGGTATGCTTTGCCTCAGTCACGGAAGGAATCGAGGCTGGGAAGAAGGGTCTGTGGATCTTCATTACCAAGGCAGACTGCTCTTGTCCTCAGAGTGGCGTGTGCATTTTGGAGTTTCGTGTAGGTGCAAGTCTGCTCTAGGTCTCGGTGTGGCTGACAGCACTCCCGTCCTGTCTGCCTGCCCTTACGGTAATTCAAGTAGTCAAGGAGCTCAAAATATCATTCATGTTTTGAAGAGAGCGGGAGGGTGCTAGTTTAGGTGATGTAAAAGCCTGCCCTTTCACACTTGGAGGCTTCAGGACTT
>NW_009224306.1:17228-24735 GCF_000690835.1 Fulmarus glacialis | reverse complement strand
TTGAGTGGAAAAAAAAAAAGACAAAACAGTCTGATGCCTCTCTGAAACATCTTTTTCTTAATTCTTTTTACATTCGATCCTGTACTGTTGACTGACGGATTGATAACTTTTCAACAGTTTAAAATTTCGATATAAATATTTTCTGAACCAGCTAAAGAGCTTTCTGACATTTTTAGCTATACATAGTCTTACATCTGTTAAAGGTTACGGGTTTTTTTTGGTTTAGATTTAAATAATATTAAAAATAAATATACTAACGTGAAACATTATTGATTTTTTGTTTCCTCCATAACATAGGTGCATAGAATTTCTAAAGCATGATTCTAATAAGATATTTTGTTACTATCCAGAGGCAAATATAGATAGCTCAGTTAAAGCTTTATCTGACAATAATGCTGACACCTACACGCCTTTCACAGAATTTGTTTTGTTTAGAGACTTTTATGTTCTTAGAAATTTTATCATGTAAGAACAGCTAGCCTTTTAGATGACGAAACTCCTGTTAGCAAGGATTTTGCAAGACTGTGGGATGCACATTCTGCTTTGTAACAAAAACATTTGGTTAATCTTCTTTAACCACTGGTGAGCACTCCATCACCACAAAACCCTGCCATTTTGATGGTAGTCCCCAGATGCATGTTAAGGTTAAATAGTGATAGAAGGGTGCTAAATGAAGGCTTATCAGGTTACCGTACATCAGAACTGTGATAAAGCTCCCTCAGGAAACTATAAAACGGAACAAGGGTCTATTCAGAAATGTTTGGCAGAAGACATACCATTACAGTGGGACCTGCCTAATTGACAGCACGGCTTAAGTGTGGAATTTCTGTTACGAAGAACCTGGTGACTGCCTTGACTCCTGCAGTCTGTGCTGAGTTCAGGCTATTTCAGGGTCAGTTTTGTGAGTTAACCAAACCTGGGAATCTGTATAAGCAGGCAGGAAATCTTGCAACAACAAACTTCCTTATCTTTTTTTAGTTATCCGACCCCATCAGAAAAAAATGTGAAGTTCATAAATAATGAAGTGTAATGCATCTCTGAACCTCAGTAATGTTTTGGTTTGAAAATTATTTACACTAGACTGACTTACCATCACTCTTCCTAATTTTGAGGCAGGTCCTCAGCTCTCTCAGAAGTTCTCAGGATCACCTCATCTTCAAAGTGATTCATGGAAGGAGAAGACCCAGCCTTCTGGACACAGGCAGGAGCCATCTATTTGAATGAGCTTTGATTGTGGTGCTTTCTGTTTAGCCATCCCATTTCTGATGGTATATGCCCTTACAGAGCTCTGTTGCCATTGTCCAGGTTTGTCAGAAGTTGCAGAGAGGTAAATGGAGCAAATTTTAAGATAAGTTACATCGTTCATTCTTGTTTAAAAGACCTGAGTAAAGAAAGGGTCATTAATATGGAGAATGCCTTATTTCTGCTCTGACATGTCCCTCTGAAAATTCCCATGTAAGGACAGACAGGGCATTACAATGAGCTGAGAAGAGAAGCCACAGCACTGGTTCCGTTCCAAGGACATGGGGACTGTATCATTTACAGAGAAGACATATTCCCATAAGCCATCCCGTAATAATCTGTGTAAGAAAATGACTATTTGAGAATTGCACAGAGCAGGAAAAAAAAAAAAAAAATGGCTGGAAAGAAATAAACGCAGGATTGAAAAATTTAGGTTTTGAGGTGTTCAGCTACAAAAAAAACGCTGGACCACTCATTAATTCTCTGACTTCGTTTTGGATATCCTGACTTCCCAAATGAGCTTGTGACCTTCTTTGAAAGATAAATATCAGATGATTTAGGCATCTAAATATGCAAAGAGTTTGAATAGAATCAGAATAGAATATTGCTTCTTTTCCTTCCAGGCATGTATTCACTATTTGCAATAAAAAAATCTATAAAGAGTGTTCAGTAGAGCCTATAACATGCTGGTGGCCATCTTGAAAACATTTATGAACAGCAAAACCTGTTCCATTTAATCAGGCAGTTAACATTAAATCAAAACATTATTTGCCTCAGAGAGTGCAAACCTGCAGTTGAGGAAGATTAACTAAAAGAAAACACAGGTCACAAAAAACAGTGGAACTTCTTACATGAGGGAGAAAAATTGGAGGCTTGGCAAAAGAATTCCACTTAAGCAATGATCTTAGCTCAAGAGGCAAGCAAGAATTAATGAGGAAAAGAAGTGTTTCTTTAAAAAAAAAAAATCTTTGGTACAGGAGTAAGTGAACTGAGTAGTTGAAAGAGTGCAGATAACGGTAATTATAAAGCCACATTGTAATGTGGTGCGTTCTGGAATGGTGTCCTTCTGCACATATCCAGCTACCCAGTATATAAAAAATTGCTGAACAGCTGTAAGAGGAAAACTGACATGAGGATTTTTGAACTGAGCTAGAAAGCCTCTTAAAAACTTCATCTGTGAAAAAGACTGGAAAGATGAGAAGTACACATGTACTATTGCACAAGTATAGCTTTAGAGATAATTTGACCCAGTATTTGTGCTTAGAATCTTCTTTCCATTGCATCATCTCAGATATGATAAAAGCCAGATACAGCTATGAAATGAACCTGGTTAGGAACATTTTTACCACAGAAGGGAAAAAAGATTTCAAACACCAACTGTTTTGTGGGTTTTCTTGAATATTTTCTGCGTTGTAAATTCCTTAAAGTCATGCCAGCTTTCACAGACTACTACTTTTTGTTTACAGATACTCTCTTACACATCATTAGAATTCCTTAGATGTACCTTGACCTAGAATACCACTGAGAAATCTGTTGTTTTGTAGTACATGTTCTGCATTTGTTCAAACAGGTTTCAATGTTGCTATTAGTATTTTAATTCCATAAAGAAATAAGTATAAGTATACAGTTCATTAGTTACCGTAGTTAACTCCACTTTCTTTTTTATCTAGTTTGATAAAAAGATAAAATGGGACAGTGTTTCATTTTCCATTGAAAAAGTTTTTTTCTACATGAGAAGTGGAGTAAATTGTTTGCATCTATTTTTAGGTAAGTGTTGGGAATGGTTTGACTCCACTCAAAACTCTGAGTGAGTTTGAGTTTTCAAGTTGAGACAGGTTCTATTGTTTGTCTTTGACCATAAAAAATGAAATATATGCATGTTACAATAGAGTAGCAACTTAAATAAAAGCTCAACATTTATGTTCAGGTTTTGCTCCAGACAGTCTTCATAACTCTCTTACCAGTATAATCAATCAAAGTGAGACAGACTGGAAAGGTAAAGTTCTAAATTGTTGCACAATCTTATATATGTATTATCGTGTAACTTTCTTCTTTTGTTTAATTGATTTTGGTTTCTTTCTTGAAATACTAAATTAGCTAATGTTTTCTGCTCATAGAAGAGGAAGAGAGTATAGCATGAATCTGCAAAAAAAAAAAAAAGGTTTTGTGTTAAGCAGCAGGATTTGAAGAAATTCTATGCTAACATTGGAGTTTACAGCCAGATATTTCTAAATTTTTTTTATGTTAAGATCCAAGTATTTTTAAGTACACTAAAATTTCACTGACCATCAACTTAAATTGGCTCAATTGATATCAATATCTGTCATGTACAAAGAAAGAATAATAGACAGGAAGACAATTTAAGATTAGTCTGCTAAAATTTCGCCCTGAATTTGAGCACTGAGAACGTTTTCTGAAAGAAATACACCTATGTATATTAATGATTTACAATATCCACATATTAAAGAGAAACAAGAATATTCTCTTTTCTCCAGTGCGTTAGACATCAGCACCGTTAAAGTAGGAATATCTCCATCAGCAGAGCCCTAGTGGTAAAAAAACAGAAGAGAAAGGAAAATTGACACTAGTCTCTAGAGCCAATTTGGTTAACATTGAATATTTCAAAAAAAGCTTTGATGAAAATATAATTGCAGGAAGCTTTATCAGTTTTGTGATAAACTTACATTATTTTTGAAAGTTATTATGTTAGGATAACACTGTTGTTAATAATAGTAAAGCTTTGCCATTCTAATTTTTTTGCCATACTACTCAAGAAATCTGTGCAACTTTAAGAGTATTCAACAAAATTATTGACTCATTCTGCCTTCAGAGGATTATCTGTTCCCCACTGATGTCAGCTTTTGAAATGTGTATGCTTTGGAGCCAGAATTTGGTAGTTATTAGTTTAATATCTCAACAGCAATGGGAGTGACAGATATGTGGGGATCATTACACTGACTGCCAAAGTGCACCCACCTCTTGGCGAAAAGTTATTCCAATGTAAACAGTTTTGATGTTGCCAACTTGCACAATATTTGATATTTTCTCAGTGGCCCAGCTGTTCTCTAAGCTTTACATACGCAGATACAGCTTTTATTTGGAGAAGAAAAAAGTTTTTGCTAACTGGGTGTGGGGGGGTAGGATGAAGCTTGAAGCACTGAAGGTTTTTAGCCACAAAAAAACACAATTACTTATTAAAAAAAAAAAAAAAAAAAGCATTCTTTAATTTTTTTATTATTTAGATTTATGATCTGGGGGAGGAGGAAGAACTTGTGCAGGGGACTTAGGAGACCTGTACTATGTCTTTTAAGTCCTTCTTATTGAGACTACTATGCTTTAGGAAGAATAAGCAAACGTGGCATGCTTTCACACTCCAGAGAAACCATTGCAATTCTAGTTGCATAAAGACATTCAGGTTTTTTTTTTTTTTCTACTAGAGAGCAAAGCCATCTTTCTCTCACAAATAAGCAGTGGAAATCTCCATTCTACAGAAATAACTCCATGTTAGGTATTTTCTATGCTTTAATGAACTTTAGTTAACAATTAGCATACAGAGAAAGAATCCCCAAAGTTTTGTTCATGCTGAAACTCTTAACAGATAAGACATCAGCTTCAGAACAGCATTACAAAATTTACATGAACTGTGTTTCTTTTTTGCCTAACAGTTATAAGGTCATACATTACCTATACAAAGCTACTTCAAAAAATCAACATATTTTCTTAATTTACTCAAAGGTGGGATCTTCATAGCTAAATTTCCTTGCTAACAATTTGAGACAGCATGGGTTCAAAATAAGTTATCACAATATAAATGGTTTAATGAAAGTTTCCAATGGTCACCTCTGAGTTCAACTTGGATTTAGCTGAGAAGGTTTTCTCACAACTCTGTGTGCTTCCAAGGAGAGATGTTAATCCTTAGGAATGCTAGAGAATCACTGGGTAAACTGATAATAGTACATTTTTATGATTCTGTCAAGTATAGCCACAATTAAAAAGTCCCTTTGTGGACTGAATACAAAGGCTTTGCAAGCTGCAAGTGGTCTATGGGCTGTGATACAGAGAATCTTAAGCTGGTGGATATTGACGTAGCCCCATTAAAGTCAATGGCATTAACACCTCTTTTATACCAGCTAACAATCTGGCCTGTGATCTGCCCCCTACCCTCTCCATTATACACTGTGTTAACAGATTGTCAGACATCCCCTGGAGAGAAAATGTATATCCTGACAGACAAACCAGTTTTACGTCTACACGTAATTTCCGAACAAAAAGTCTGATCTGAAGTCCAGTAAAATAAAGAACAACTCCTGGAAAAAGTACTTACTTTCTAACTTTTTTTTTTTTCCTTTTTAAAAGAATAAGCTAAGAACAGTACAGCAAGGAAGGCAAAGGCAGCCTCAATAGAGCTATTATTTCCCCTCCTGCACAGGTGGTAGGCTCAGCTTTTTCCCCTCCCAGTGTAATAGCCAGTGCAGCTGTATCAGAGCATGTATAATTAATTAATTATACATGCCTTAGTATATAATTAAGTATAGGGGTGGTGTAGGAGGGGTACATCAATGATTTTATAGAAGAAGAGAAATAGGAGGCATATTGTAACTCTGATTCACAGTTTGTAGGTTTCTCCACCCCCTGGGGCAATGCAACTGCCCTCTGTAATTGAACCCACAGCTTGTACCGTTTTTTTTTTTAAAACAGCAGAACAATAATGTCAATGAATAAAGAGACTGTGATCTAGAGTTCAGCTTCAGCCAAACTGTGAGGATGGGAGACTAAGATCTTAAAGGTAACAAAACTGAAGGCAGTGACTGCTGAATCAGTGTGGTGTACAGAGCAAGACACTGCTGGTGCAATTAGAAGCTCAGCGTAGGCATAGAGATCTAGTTGCAGCATTGGATCATATGAACATGGTATTTTCCTTCCAAGTGATTGATAGCTGAACTTACCCTTACTAGAATTTTAAAGCCTGTAAAAAAGAACAACCATCCTGGAAGAGATACTAATGTCCTTTTTGTGTGTTCCTTTGATGTCTGATATGATTGCAAACATCCATTTAGATGATAAATTGTAAATCACATGCTTTAGTTTTGATAGGGTGTACTTGAGAATATAGAGGTAACATCGGTCTCTACTTCCTCTCTCATATGGACCTCTTGAGTATCTTCTCACTGTCATTATCCTGCAACAGAAACAGTGAATGGGGTGATTTTTCTTCTGCCTGTTGTTGGAAGACTAATGAATGTCTTTAGCTTTTTGCATTTTTATTTCCATTGTGTTGGAAAAAAAATGTCAGTAAAACCTCAGGTAAAGACTTCCTTTACCAAGCAAAAAGGAAGAAAGAAATATAAATATGGTGGGAGCCCAATCTTCTTGTGAAAACGTGTGAATAATCAGAAGTAAGCAAAGAGTTTAAGTCAAATGATTCTGCCAGTTTTGCTGGCTAGTACTTGGCCTTGTTTTTAATACCAGCTGTCAGCCATTCAGCTTTATATTTATCTTTGCCTTTCCATCACTGAAAGCGTAAAGACACCTTTTGGTTATTGCTCAGATGAGAAAATATGTGTGTTAGGTTGCTTGTGATTCGTGTGTGGCAGTCTTCTGTGTATCAGCAAGACTGTGCTGAAAAATCATATAGACCATAGTTTTGGCAATAAATTACTTGGTTACAAAGGATTTCATTAAGATTTCAGGGGGATGTGGGGTGGCTGGGGGCTGTTTGTTTTCTATTGGAAATGGTATGAATGTGGATGCATTCATCCTCTCAAGTCACATGTGATTTCATTAAAGTTATGGTTTATGCAACTTCCTAAATGGGTGTATTTTAGAAAGACATAGAATACCAACAATTCAAATGCTACTTCCTACATTGTTTCAGTAACTGTGATTTAGAACCACCTACACACACAGACACTCTTTTACCTCCAAACTCATTAAAATATGGTATGATTTCTGATATTTTTGTGGGGAAAACACACTGCTATGCAAGGTCACATGACCAGTTTATATCAGAAAGCTGTTACAAAGTAATTTGCCAACAAATAGGTGTTGTGGTGGGTTTGTTTTCCCTCCTTAAGCCACATTCTATCTAACGGAAGATACTTTTATATTTTCTAAATATTTTTTCTTTAAGATTATTTTTTAATGGTAGTAGAAACAACTAGCAGTTTAAGCTATCTAAACATTAAGGTAAAACATTGCTGGTTATAGCAAGCCTGTTTGCTTTCTGTGTATTAGCAGTGCAGATGCCTCTTCTGTTTGAAGAGCG
>NW_009224306.1:15401-17197 GCF_000690835.1 Fulmarus glacialis | reverse complement strand
AGGAGATGCACCGCTGCCCAGGAGTTCCAGGCGGAGTTTTCACCAACACAGTTCTTGAACATTTCCTATTGTCGTTAACCTTGGCATTGCTCAAACGATAATGAAACTGGTCTCTGGTGCATCTTTCCATGCTCTGTGATATCATCCCACAGTAAATAATGTGAACCCAGTATGATGATCATATGTTGAGGTATTCTTTACTATTCTCAGTTTGTTGGCTCAATGGTTTTTCTCGCTGTGCATAAGGAGCATGGGAGAACTGCATCTAAACTGTACAGCTGACTTAAAACTGTAGGGCCTTATCACCTATTCTCAAGATTAAAATATTTGTCTATCAGAATTTGGGATTTTTTTACCAAAACAAATAGAAGTTGAAAACAGTTTTATCACTTCCCTTTCAATATGGAAAACTGCTAGACACATTCTTTTCCCTCTTTTTTTCTCTCCATTAACACCTGCTATGTGGGTTTTTTTCACAGTGAAGGCAGTACTATTCACATCAGTAATTATTCTTGAGAACCTGTGAATCTACCTCTGAACAGAGGACTGACCATTTATCATAAAAAGATAATGAGGACAAAAATGGATACTTTTTTTAGGATGGTCTTCTTCCTATGGTATTTCATACTTTAGAATCAAACTCAAAATCCAAAGTCTGTGACTCAAAGTATCATTGACTTTAAAATTCTTTTCTCTTGTTTCAATTTACTTTTCTGCATCTGTTAGTCTACAAAAGATTTTTTGCAATTCTGAATCCTCCGCTCTTTCATTAATTGTACATTGTGGCATCTACTCGTCCAGTTAGTATGAGTTGTTTCCAAATCCTGGAAAGAATTACCACGATGGCAGTGACTTTTAAGAGGTTCTTAGGAGTACCAGCTAATTTGAATTGCTGCAATTCTGTTAAACTATTTGGGATTATGACAATTCATATAAGCAAAGGATTGTGTGTTTACATTGTGCCTAAGGGATGAATATGTGTTTGATAACATTCCCCTACAGTCTTCTGTTAAGCTTTATTGCATTTGCCTGGAAGCAATGTCAATTTTTTCTTCACCCATACAGCTAGTAACAGCAATAGTCCAACTCTTCTCCATTTGCAGCTCTTTTGTTTCATAGCTTGATCTCAGCAGCTGATGCCACTCATCCATTCATGCATTCATAAAAAACCTCAGAAGGTAACAATGAGTAGTAATACAAATATTTCTTTTTCTTCCTCCCACCAAAGATCTTGAAGTTTTTTTCTGGAAGGCATTCCAAGCTCACAGCAGCAACAAGAAATGTCAGGAAAGACAGGTATCCTAAGAGTAATGGAATAGAAATGGATTCTTTAAAAAAAACACCACCCAAAACCCAACAAAAAAACCACCCACAAGACTGGAAGGAAACTTGAAGGCTAGACCCAAGGGGAAGAGAAACTGATGCTGTTATTATGAAAGGTAAATTTCATGTCATCATATCTTAGATTTTATTTTCTACAGCCATGGTCTCACAGGCAGTGCAAACAATTCACCTTTCTTAAACTGTATGTGCATCCCAGATTTGTTCCAACAACTTCAATATCTTTCATTTATGTCTTACATCTAATGTATTTAGTAATACCATGTCACAGTGTGCTGGTTTTGGCTGGGATAGAGTTAATTTTCTTCATAGCAGCGAGTATGGGGCTATGCTTTGGATTTTTGCTGGAAACAGTGTTGATGACACAGGGATGTTTTCATTATTGCTGAGCAGTGCTTACACAGAGCCAAGGCCTTTTTTGCTTCTCACCCCACCCCACCAGCGAGTAGGTTGGG